>NC_068361.1:41081854-41376854 GCF_020536995.1 Dreissena polymorpha | reverse complement strand
AATAGCTGTCTGATGATTATATATAAGTGTCATTTTATATAGTGTATGAGAACCTTTATTGGTATATTTATTATTTCTTGTGTTGTTATCATTACTATTATTATTATTATTATTATTATTATTATTATTATTATTATTATAGTTATTATTATTATTATTATTATTAGTATTATTATTATTATTAACAGTAGAAGAAGTAGTAATAGAAGTAGTAGTAGCAGTAGACGTTATAGTAGTTGTAGTAGCTTTCTTAATTCACGGTATTTACATTTAAAAATGACTTACTTCATAGATAGAAGAAATTCATACATATTATTGTTTCATTGCAAGTTATTTTAATAAAAGATTAATTGTGCATTAGGATGTTTTGCTGTTGTAATGTGTTTTGTTGTATTATTGTGCTTTAATAGCTCATATTTCGTCATTCACGTTTAAAATGACTTTCTTTTACTACAGTTTGGATTGATATCGTGCCACGACTCCTCTTTGGAGCTGGATACATCGTATCCAAGACGTGTCAGACGTTCGCCTGCAATGTATTAAAAGCAGAACTTTCTTACATCTTCGATAAATAATTAATTAAATTTTCTTTCTTTTGTGTGCTTGTGTGTGGTGTGTTATACCAATATGTTAAACTGTGTATTTACAAGTATTTACATAAAATTGTTTAAGGACATCAACGTGCATAAAAAGCAAGTTAGTAAGTTATTAATAATCAGTTTGCTATGATAGAATTAGTTGCAAAATACGTTAAATTTATTTCGGTACTTTGGTGGAATTGTGTGCTGTTCACATTCAAATTCTAATAAGGGGAGTTAATTAATCGTAATTAATACCGCATATGCACATCTAGTATGCATGTACTGAAAACCACTTATATTGCTACAACTGTGCTCTCCAATAAACTCTTTGCATCATAACATTCGTTTTGCTTTCGTATATACTCACCCCAGCTTATTAGGAGTGTTAATGTGCATGTATGAAGACTGAAGTTTATTACATTCAGAAGTAATTAAAAATGGAAGGATAAAGGAAGTGCACTTGGAAATAAACATATATGCAGAGTTGTAAATGGTATTTACAACACACTACGTCAGAGTTTCTTTGCTAAATTGATGTGTATAAGTATTTTAATGATTTAAACAAAACAACAACCAATCCAGGAATAAAGGACACTTTACTAAGGAGAACAGCTATGTATATTTATCGAAAATGCATAAACAAATATACTTCTTTAGCACTTCATTCAGCTTTAAAACAATCTATCCTTGTATGCTTTTTGAAATCAATTTTTGAAAGATCAAAATGACCCGAAAAAGAGAAATGGCAGAAAATTGGAACCGTGTCCTAAACAATGCAAACATTACTTTAAATTGTTGGACATCTGAAATGTGAAAGTAATATCTAAAGCTTTACATCCTAACGTGTCTGACACATAAAAGAACATATAAGGAATATCGACATTCGGAAAGAACTCCATAAATACTTAGAAACGTGCATACTTTATTCATGAATCTATTTGAAGTCGAGTGATTAAGTAAATTTTGAGAAAATAACCGGACTAAGATAATACTATAATGCTTTTCCCTCGCCACAGTCATCCTGTACTACTACTACAACTACTTCTTCTACTTCTAATACTACGATTAATAATAATAATAATAATAATAATAATAATAATAATACTATAATAATAATAATAATAATAATAATAATAATACTATAATAATAATGATAATATTAATAATAATAATAATAATAATAATAATAATAATAATGTCCGGAAATTTGAAATCGATATCTAATAAGGTTTGCAATATACGCTCAGGAACAATAAATCCGACAGACGAACGGATGACATGATTTACAAGATAAATCTAGTAAGCCTACTCTTACAAATGTGTTCTACGAATGTATATTAATCAAATGTTAATGTTCTTGATGAATCGTTTCATTTAATATTTTTGGTAAAATGAAGTTATTTTAACATTTTTGGTTTTACCGTTTCACTTAAACATTTATACAGTATTTAAACGGACTATGTTTTAAATGCATAAGTACGTGGATTATTTTTTATTCCACGGTATGTGCAACTAATATAAGTGGTTGTCAAGCTAAAAGTATAAAACTGGATAATACATTGAGCGCGTTTCAAATTGATAACATTCAAATTAAATTCATCCAAATGACGCTGCAAAGATGGGATAAACTGACACTACATTGTACCGGTTTAATCTTCACGATCTGAAGATGACACATGTTTTCAGCGTTAGGTCCACAGAATGTTTGTTTTCGTAACGAACATGATTTTTTTTAGAAATGATTGGCGTGATATATGTCAGCTTTATCGAATGATAAGTTAAATAATGAATTTGTTGCTTAAGAAAATATTAATTAAATATATGGTATAGACATCTGTTTTAATATAATTCAAATTAATTTATGTATGTTTCCTTGAGAAAAAATATACGAGAATGTCATACCATCATAACACAGAATCACGTAAAACATTACTGGACACAAACACAACAAGAGCTCCGTTGTCGGTGACAGATGACCCCCCCCCCCCCCCACACACACACACACACCAAAACAGGGCCTTGACACAGGATGTTTTGCAACAAAACTTACCACAAGAGTTTATCTTATCATATTAGTTTGACTTAGCCCTTTAAATAAGTTTATAGTTGACACATAATTGTGCACTTCTGCTAATCATCGTTATAGTAATTGGGTTGAGAATGCTTTAGTATTATAACCAGTGATGTCATAATAATCGAAAAAAAAACGATTAATCGTCGTCGGATGAGAAAGTCAGCGATAATCGATTTTCTTTCCGGAAAATCGATGTCATTTAGTAGATAATCATTGAACAGACTAAAATTGGGATAAACTCAGTCGGGAGTCAGTGGATAGTTTCTGTGTTCGTTTATTACACAGTTAAAAACAATTCCTTTTGTTGATATTGTTGTACATATAACCGTTTATTGCGATATGAACCTCATTTTCCAACATTAAAAGTTATATGAAATTATGTTGTCGCAATACATTCCATGTATTTGTCTTCTGTATCGTGCTTGATACATTCAGCTGAACATGCCAATACTCTGTGAAATTGTTTTGAATATTACACGATTTATAATCGAGTATGTATGCTTGATTTAATTTGATAATCGAATATGATTTTTGTCTGATTTTGACTCACTAAATATAATTGATGGTGGTCTTATATTTTTTTACAAAGCTTTAAATCAGCTATTGAAGTTCTGTTGCACGCGACACACGCTCAAGTCATATAATGACTAAGGCCAATACATCTGGTAATGTATCAGGCGCCATGGTGGCGTCGTTACCCATGAAAATTTTGCGAGGCCAATGTACCTGCTAAAACCAAGGCCAATCGCTCAATCAGCTCACAATTAATCAATCGAACATGATTTTCACATTCAATGTCACAGTGACTTTGATCGTTGACCGAAATTTTAATAGGGATAATATAATGTTTTAGGTAAATGCATCTGCTAAGTATGAGGCCCATCACACAATCCGTTGATGACAAATCGAACGGAAATTAATTTAACACTTAATGTCACAATGACCTTGACCTTTGAAATAGTGACCCCAATTTCAGAATAGTTCATCTATTTTCACACTTATTGTGGCAGTGACCTTTTCATTTGACCTAGTGACCCCAATAAAGACCATCTTCTGTCCGAGGCAGATGCACATGTGATGTATCAAGCCAATCGGTGAATCAGTTGATGAGTTATTGATCGGAAACGATATCACACTTAGTGTGACAGTGACCATAACCTTTGACCTAGTGACACCAATTTCAATATGGGCCATCTACTCGCCAATTCCAATGCAAATGCGAAGTGTCAAGCCAATCTGTCACTCCGTTCACAAGTTATTGATCGGAAACAATTTTTACTCTGAAAAGGGATAGTGACCTGGACCTTTTACCTACGCCAATGCACATGGGAAGTATCAAGCCAATTGGTCAATCCGTTCAAAGGTATTGATCGGAAACAAACTGGTCTGCCGACCGACCCACCGACCGACTGACATCCAGCAAAACACTATAACCCCTCTTCTTCGAAGGGGAGGGGGGGGGGCGCATACAAATACCAAAAACTGAAGACAAATAAAAAACACAGATGTTTGTCAAAGAATGCCCCGCAACCCCCAAAATACACTTTTCATGTTGTCTATCCCAAAAACCTACACATCAAGAAGAAACGAAAATCAATTTATTGTTTAATTGGGCGCCACACTGAAATACGGAGCTCTGAATCGAATGATATTTTTATTTTCCGCTTGTAGTATTTGTTATTATTGTATCCACGTGTTTTTTTTATATAATTTTGGTTGAAATAACGATTTTCGTTTGACTAATTATTAATAAATACAAATAATGAAAATTTGATGAAGTACTTTCCGTTGGGTTTTCTTAAATCATGATGTCGTTTGCTAAGTTTAAACTTTTGTATTCATATCATGTGCTCAGACAAAACTTAGTTACACTATTTATCCCATTTCGATATTTAAAGGCACACACTAATTGAAAGAAAGCCGCCTAAGAAAGTAAAAAAGGGCAAACATAAAAGTGGTGCGTTTTTTACCATACAATGCATGCTACACTAAATGATATACTTAATTATGTTTCATATCCTCTTAATTCTTATTATATTTATAATTCATATATTTGGTGCATTTTTAACAAAGTAAAAAAATTCCATGATTGTCTTTATTGACGTGACCGCATTAAATGATGGCCGTACTGTAATAAACCCATGCAAAGTCCATGTTTATGTCATGTTTTATTATCATTGGAAAAATCTACTTAAGATAGTGTTGGTTTTGTTATTAACAATGCTCACACTGATATGCACCTATCACATTTGGTTTCACAAGCCACGGTGACCTTGGTGACCGTGACCTTTTACCTATTAACCTGAAAATCGACAGGCATTTTCCTAATATTTCAAGACCCAATCATACCAATTTGCATTGCTGAAAGTCATAGCTTATTTTTATGTTTACTCTGGCGTAATCAAGATATTGTATGGAAATAAATGATGCAAGGACCGGCCAAACTACCGACCGACGGTTTGGTGCAGAGCAATGTACCCCGGCCTTTCAAAACGGAGCATACCAATTTATAACGCACAAACTCCTCTCAATTTATCACTCAATATGTTATTCTATGGCCGAATTGTTCCTGTAATCTCTGCGTGGCTTTGGTCTTTAAGGTAGTGAGAGGGATGTTCGCCGTCTGTTCATGGTTAAATTAATGAACTTTGTCACTAAAAAAACCCGCACCGCTTTGTACAAGGAATAGCAGCAAGGCCAAATTCTAAATTTATAATAATATGGTTCCATGCAACTTGAAACAATAATTCTCTGCCATTCAATGTATTGCATCCGCGAAGTTTACTTATTTTGATTTTTTTGGCTTTCTAACAAGGCCGTTTCTTGATGTGGCGAAAGGCTAATCTTTCATTTTTGCGGATAAGATATCGACAACATAATGAGAGGTGAGTACAATTTGTGAAAGGTACATTTGAGATATTGGAGGATAGCTTCGTTTCAAAAACATTCTTCAGGAATAGATACCTGCTCACGAAGGGAAAATTCGCATGTAAGTTGTAGCAATTTTGCTTTCAGAATTTCCATATCAAACACTACATGTCTCCAAAGTCAGTCCAGCATTACCAGCTTTTGTACGGGAGCTTCGACAGTGTAAAACAAATAACGGTTTTTCCTGAAACACCTTTGTCCTGATCAGAAGCGTGCAAAAATTGTTCTTCTTCAGGTACAACGCAATGCTTGGAAGGCTTGGTCCATAATATTTGATTGCAGAATAAAAACTTCGTAGCGAAGAAAACGTCGAGATCTCCTTTTGGTTGAAAATGTGTAGTGCGTTTTTCGGCGCATCTGTCTCAGTTTTCACCATAGTTTACTTAAACAAAGGGAAAAGTAACTGTTTGAGAAGGTTCCCGCAAAGTGGCCTCAATAAATAACTGAATATTTCGAAGTTGTTCAAATACCTACTAAACTAAGCAAAAGGGCGAAGAAACTGTTTGAGAAATATCCCGCAAGTTGGCCTCAATAAATAACGGAATATTTCGAAGTTGTTCAAATACCTTCTAAACTAAGCAAAATAGAAAACGTTATGTCTTGCCTTCAAAAACGCGTTTAAGTATAATCTGAAAAAAGGTTGACTATCTGTGTTGTGCAATATAGCTTAAAGTCAGTACGCAATTGGGACATTCCCACTTTCTCTAGATTTTCGCATACGTACAATTTACATATTTTAGTTCTGCATCTTATACGAGTTAAGGCGTCGGTATCGCCTTTGTGCTAAGAATAACTTAATGTCGAAAAGTCAACATCGGAGCATATAATACTATTGTTTTATTACCAGTTCGCAAAAATGTATTTAAGTCTTCAAAGAAATGTATTAAATGTGAAATATCTATAAGCAGATTAAAATCCAGATTTTAATAAATGCAAAATGCGGCATACATACCATATACCGATGTATTATGTTGAATGGCAAAGACTGACATATATATACAGTCCAATCTCGTTATCTCGAAGTCGGCGGGAACAAGAAAAAATATCGAGATAACGAGAGTTCGAGATATCCGATTAGGCGTTTTCAAAGAAAACATGAGACGAAAATTTACCTTGTTTTAACACCGAAATACCTGCTAAGTGGTCTAATTAAAGCCGTCACCGTGTGGCATAATACTCTCAACCTGATATATACGCGTTTTTACGAGGTACGATTAATTTTGCTATTCAAATGCTTAAAATGACGTTTTAAGTTTTACATAATTGCATGAACACATGCGGTTATAATTTTTCTAAACTGTCGAGTAAACATCCGGTAATGTTGCTATTTAAAGTTATGATGCAATTGACGTCCAAACAAGACGAGGGTTTTCGATCTGAACATGCGTAAATCACGTTCCGGAATACTGAACTGTACATGCATATTTTGTTGTTTGAAATGCTAAGTTCAATCGATTATTAGTACAGGATCAAATAAAAATGAAAAGCCATTTTGAGTCTTGTCTTTATTATCTTTATTACTCAACATCCCCAGATCTACATACAGGCTGTGTATTAATTGCAGTTAACTGATGTTAAAGTGACAGTTAAAGTGACAGGCCTTACTCAAGTGTTAAGGGCTAACGACATTACACACTTGTGATCATTGATGCAATTAACGGATCAATTTCCTACCGCACAGTATCGTGAGCAGCTGGGCGAAGCGGGGCGGTGAAGAATCAAAGAAATTTGTTCTCACCTTTTGCCGACACTGGAACAGTTATTCGCACTTCGAGATAAACCACAGTAAATACATGTAAAATCGGGACTCGGGACAAAATTTTATATCGAGATATCGAATTATTCGAAATAACGAAAATCGAGATATGCGATGTTTATTTATATAGATAAAGAAGGAAAAAAGTTGGGACATTGAACTTACTTCGACATATCGAGAATATCGAGATATCCGATGTCGAGATAACGAGAGTGGACTGTATATATATATATATATTCGTTACGATTATTCATTTTCAATGAAAATATATTTTTGACGTGTGCATGATGATATTATGAGCAATTGAGCTTATATTTACATATATATATAGGATCTGGCACGAGTTGTCATATCATACCATATTGTTTTAAACGAGGTCAGGAATTTTGTTAGTTAGCGAGCCTTTTGCGAGCTAACTAACGAATTTCCTGGACGAGTTTTATCAAATGCTTAACCAGAGAGCAATTTAAGAGTTCTCTACTTCTTGACAAATATTTTGAACCAGAGATTTTGACAACCGCATTGCCTAGCTCTGAAATGTCAATGTTGCCCGCTTGAAATAGTTCAAAAAAGAATTTAAAATGCCAACCTTATCGCATGTTTTATTCATCAAGGGATTATTTTTTTATATATCAATGCAGGAAATAGGCATACATCGAAGTTGATTTAAAATAACAATAACATATAGCTTTCATATGACGTCATAGTCAAGAGTAATGCGATTTTGCGAATGTAGGTTACTGTACATAAACTGTCATAGTCACTCGAAGTTTTGAATATTTCACAAGGATTAAAATGTCATTCGCTATCGCTTTCTACAATTATTATGCGGCGTTTTTGTGGTGTTTCCTGCCTCTCACAACTTGGACATGGCGATGGAGAGTGGTAGCTCGGAGCAGAATTAATGTTGATAATTAAAGTTCCTCCGAAAATGCTTCCAGCGAACATGTTATTCAAACCGCCATGAAACGTGTACTGAGAAGCATGTGCTGCGGAATGCCTTGTGTGTCTTGTGGCCGACATCTGGTTCAACTGACAAGGAAATGGCATTTGCTGGGGATTGCTGGTGTTCGCCAAGATATTGGAGATGCTTTTGTAATGCTGTTCACTGATGTGGCTGAAGTTATTGATGGACTGCAAGTTTCGATGGCCAGTGATCTGCAGGATGTGGTTTGGCGGCAAGTTGTTCTCAGAAAGTTTCTTGACAAGATGCTTTCTGGCACTATCGTTCGTCAGACGTTTGTCTTCAGTGAGACCCGCTGCTTTCGCCATTCTCTTCATTATCGAGATAAGTTTATTTTGTCCGATAGGTTGACGTTTAAACCATTGATCACAAAGTTTGACTGCATCGTGTGGGTTGCAATATAACATGGGTCAGATGGTTTACAATAATCAGCTGGTCTTCTACTTGCATACTCCTTGTAAATTGCAACAGGACATTTTTCGCCAACAATTTCATTCGCCCACATGTTTAGCTCGACTATTATATATGAAATATATTTAGTGGAGCTATCCTACTCACCCCGGCGTCGGCGTTAGCGTTAGCATGAGCGTGCAAATGTTAAAGTTTTCGTACTACACCAAATATTTCCTATGTCCTTTGACATATTGCTTAACTATTTTGCATGCTTCTTTACCAACATGACCCCAACCTATAAACAAGAGCCGACAACTGTATCAAGAATTTGGTAAGAACTATGACCCTTTTTTCCCTTAGAATATGCATCTTATTGATAAATCTATGTTAAAGTTTCCGTATCATCTCAAATATTTTCAATGTCCCTTGACATATTGTTTTCATATTTTGCAAACCTCTTTACCAACATGACCCCAATCTATAAACAAGAGTAGACAACTATATCAAGTATTTTGTAAGAATTATGGCCCTTTTTCCATTTAGAATATGCATATTATTGATAAATCTATGTTAAAGTTTGCGTACCGCCTCAAATATTGTCAATGTCCCTTGACATATTGCTTTCATATTTTGCAAACTTCTTTACCAACATGACCCCAATCTATAAACAAGAGCAAACGACTGTATCAAGCATTTGGTAACAATTATGGCCCTTTTTGTCTTAGTAACTGAATATTGTGTTAAATTGTGTGTTTAGATCCACTTGACTTCTAAAGTATCAAAACTATTGCTTTCAAAAATCAAATATTTTCTTACTATCATGAGGGTACTGTACCTGCCAAGTTCAATTGGACCTTGACCTTTGAATGACCTTGACTCTCAAGGTCAAGAGTAAATTTTAGTTAAATTGCCATAATTTCTTTATTTATGATAAGGTTTTATAAATACTCTGACAAAACAACATTTACACGAATACCACAATGGATTCCAACCAAACAATACCCCACGCCCAAACCCAGAATCCCTGCCCCTCCCCCGCCAACTTTTTTTCCTTTTTTTATTTTTGAAAGATCGTCTTATAAATTACCGCACCCCACATTAAACCCCCCTCTCAACCCCCCTCCCCCCAAACCCAACCCAATTTTTTCTTTCTTTGAAACATGGTTAAAAAAAACAACAAATATTTATTTACTTTATTTTTGAAGGAACGTCTAAACTTCCCACCCAAGCTATTGCTATCAAACTTGAAATAAAATCTTATTTCTTTGTTTTATGTCTTTACAAATGTTCAATATATTTTGGAAAATATACCTGAACTATTACCTTGACATTAGAGAATAATTTGAACAATTACCCCATGATGGCTTACGTTATACTGTCAAGCACTCGAATAGTCGAGCGCGCTGTCCTCTGACAGCTCTTGTTGGTTTAACATCACGTACATCCCTTAGATTTCCCCCTTGCGTATTTTTAGACTGCTTTTCTTCAAATTCTAAATATTCCTTGCCTATATCATCTGTACAAAGCTTCAGGTCGCCACAACACATACTTCTGTGCTCATCGCTGCCCCGTTGGCCAAAATGTATAGTGTTAAAGAACCACAAGGAGTTTATATTGCTCTCCGGGGTGGATTTTCCTAGTTGGTTAGTGTTCCACAGCAGGTCGATTTCATTATCAGTAATTGAATATGCTCGCTGGGGCTTATTTCCTAGACCCTCACGTTTCAGCTGTTTTTGTTTGGCCTGCTACACATCCTTTAATTTCACAAATTCCGAACCATGAATCAGAGAATATTTGTAGTTCTGATCCCGCAAATATCGTACAAAACTGCCAAGGAATGCGCGGAGTGTTGTTGGTTCGTAGTTGGAACCGCCTGGTTTTTCACACTTAGAAAAAAAAGCATAATACTTCGCATAACTCATTTGGAGGCATTTCGGATATATCGTGCGTGATATTTTGTGTTTGTAGAAAGGCAGAAAGTCATTTCATGTCATAAAACGTTTTGGATTGGGTATTATTGCTTGACTACAAAATCATTCACATCATCGTCGGTGATTGTTGCAAACCTGTAGGAGCTGTCAGCGTTCGTTTCGCTAGTAATCAAACTCAGCCTGGATACAGGTAGATCAGTCGCGTAATTGCTGCTATCGATCGAAACTGTGTACAGTACACCTTGTTCTACGTTTTTTGTGCGATAACAATGCATTTACCCCATGCCGTCGATTTTGACAGATGCGCCTAACGGTTTTCGACGCCATAGTGTTGACAAAAAATGTAGAGGAATACATGACATATGTAAATTTGTGATACGGAAAGCCAATACAATTAATTGAAGGTTGTATTAGACGTGTGTACGATAAAAATATATGTAATGGTTATATTACATGGGAAACAAGGAAAAGCATGTGATAAATATTTATACGAATATTTTAAGATGTTTTGGTTGTTGTTTGTGTATAAACTGTGTCTTGGTATCAAATTGCTTGTCTTGTTGAGTCTACCGATCATGTTGTTTCCATTGTTTATTCCGGCGCCTACAAACACGCTATACACAACGAGAGCTGTCAGAAGACAGCGCGCTCGACTTTTCGAGTTCTTGACAGTATAACGTAAACCATCATGGGGAAATTATTCATATTCAATAGGGTCAAGGTAATATAGTCATATTCTAACTGGAAGAGAACAGTAATTAAAACATATTAATCGCTTATGTTTTATAGAAGTAGTACATTATAGGTAATTCTGAATTCAGGTATATTTTCCACACTCTATTGAACATTTGTCGAGACATAAAACAAACAAATAAGATTATATTTCAAGTTTGAGAGCAATAGCTTGGTTGGGATTGATGAACGTTCTTTCAAAAATTAAATAATTAAAATAAATATATTTTTTTTTACCATGTTTAAAAAAATCTGTTTATGTGAAGGGAGTGGTGAGGACGAATAATGTTGTGTGTGCTCATTTATGAGATGATATTTGAAAATAAGAAAAAAAAGAGAAACACATTTTTTTTAGGGGGGGGGGGATTCACGGGTGGGGTGTGGGGTGGTTTGGGTGGAATCCATGGTTGTATGTCAGGTAAGTGTTGTTTTGTCGAATATGAATCAAATCTGATCCTAAATAAAGAAGTTATGGCAATTTAAGCAAAACTTATTTATTTGACCTTGAGATTCAAGGTCATTCAAAGGTCAAGGTCAAATTCAATTTGCCAGGTATAGTACCCTCATGATAGTAAGAAAGTATTTGAAGTTTTAAAGCAATAGCCTTGATACGTTAGAAGTAAAGTGCATCTCAACACAAAATTTAACAAAATATTCAAAGTTACTAAGTAAAAAAAGGACCATAATTCCGTCAGAATGCCAACCAACCAGAGTTATGCAACTTGTCCTGTACAGTCTCCTTATGATATTTAGCGAGTTTTCCAAGTCTGAAAGCAATAGCTATGATACTTAAGCAGTAAAATGGACCAAAACACAAAACATAACAACATTTTAAATTTTCTTAGCATGAAAGGGGCCATATTTCTGTAAAAATGCCAGTCAGAGTTACATAATTTTGCTTGCACAGTCCCCTTATGATTGTTAGTAAGTGTTGCAAGTATGAAAGCAATAGCTTTGTTCTTTAGGAATAAAGTGGACCTAAACACAAAACTTAACCAAATTTTCAATTTTCTAAGAATAAAAACGTAACTCTAAAAATAATGCTGACAGAGTTATGCACATTGACCAACTCAATTGACGTGTTGCCATACAGAATTATTCCAAGTTTGAGTTAATTATCTTTGAAAGTGTTAAATTTATTTGACTTTATAAACAACTTTAATCAATGGCGACGCCGACGCCTGGGCGAGTAGTATAGCTCTCATTTTTCTTCGAAAAGTCGAGCTAATTATATCAAACTCATTTGCATAAGGCCGATACCTCTGTACATATGTTATAAATAATTGCACTAGCCTGATTTTGTTAAGAAAATGACGAAATGTACATGTTAATAGATGAAGCAAGACGGAGAAACGCATGGCGGTAATGTGTTATACAAATACTAACAAACCAATATAAATTGTAATTCGCAAGAGTATTCATTGTTCAAGTAATATATAAGTATCATCTCACGGAATTGATTCGTTCAGACGTCGCTCCTATTAAATAAGTTCCAAAATAACAAAACACGTGATAACGTTCGATTCAAATGTAATTTCACATCATATTATAATTTTGTTTTTCTTAAATCTTTTTTTTAAGTTTCGACCGTTATAATTGATAAAATACCTGCTTATTTTTGCTTCAAGTATAATACAACTTACTATCCTAACGCCCACTTTGGTAAATCTTCGAACACTATATCGAAAAAACCTTTAATGGGTACAGACCAGAAACATCTATTATAAACTACAATTTATACTGGGACGCATGTCCCCATGAAAAAAATGTGGATGTTGGTTTTATGATAGGCAGAATTATGCAACTTCAATATAATGCGATAATAAATTATTGATTTATTATTAAACTATTTTTGGTTTGCTTTAGCGCCGTGTAAAACGTCATAATTTTCATGTGAACGTAAAAGGTTTAACATATAAATTAATTTATTAATTTTCATTGCCCAACGTACGTATTTTTGTTTGACATTATAAAAATTTGACAGCGTTTCTTGTACGGCTTACGCATTACACTTTTTCGATTAATTTTCAGTGATCAACGTACGCGAGAGATCAATGAAACATTATTACCATATGATCAATGTTCCCGGTCAATGGTTAATATATTAATTTTAATTGTCCCAAGTACGTTTTTTTTAGATTGACATTATATAAATTTGACAGCATTTCTTATACGGCTTACGCATTGCACTTTTTCGATTAATTTTCAGCGATCAACGTACAAAAGAGATTAATGAAACATGTTTACCATATGATCAATGGTCCCGGTTCAATATACGGATGCGCTTAAATAAACACGAGTAGCATACAATTGTCTTGCAAACTCCCACAGTGCGGTTATTGGACATAACACGGTTAGATTTCGATGCCATTCAGCGCCCCAAGCATGGTGCGTTTTGTTTAAGCATACACGTTTTCGATTGCTTTTCAGTGTAACACGTACGAGTGTTCTTATTTTAATACTACGCGTATCGGATTGGATCTCAGTGTCCCACGTATAAAAAAAATCCAATGTTTTTTTAATGTGTCATTGACAACAAATATCAATCTGCGATTTTGAATTATAATCAGTTATAAAGTGTGAAAAAAAAATGGGATTGCAATTTCAAATTTAGATTTATTCTGAAAAGGGATTACGATATAAATTAAGTCCAAAGAAGAAGGAACAAAAATCGGGAAAATGTTCGAACAAGCGCTTTCTTCGAATAAATGGTGTTAAAACAGTGTTGTTCAACAGTATTTCATTAATTTACACATGGCAATACGTTTATGCAAGGTCACTATTCTTTAAAAATGCAGTTCATTTTTAAAAGAGCTGGTGCCGTGGCAAAAGAAAACGCTTTCTTTTTACAAGGTCAATCAACACAGCTGATTCTCCTGGATGATTTGGGTGGTCTATAGCATGTATGATAATAACACAATTCTTCCCCAAAATCATATTGCATTGAGTGAGCTATAAAGGTTGCATAAATCCGCATTTTCGAGACGAAGTTATTTAATTGGCAATCATCAATTCTTTAAGTATGTAGTGCCATGTAGTGAGGTATTTAGTGAGACTCATACATGAGGTAGTTTTTCGGATATAACTCCTGTGATGACATTAGTGGCTCTGTCATATGAAACACGCGACAGGTTTCGAATAAAGTTAAGCAGGTTGCGTACTTCGTTTCATTTTAAACCTGTCTTGACGTCCCTACGTTATTGTCTTTGGTATTCATAACCGCGTGACGCATTGCAACTTTTTGTGATTCAACATCACCATTATAAACGTCAGGTATAGTAATACAAGTGCTTGCTTACGACCGGTATGGGACTCGAACTCAAGAACACGTTAATACAAGTGCGTCACTCTTCCAACTGACATATTGATTTGATTCATAATAATATTAGTGCATAACACCTTCATATTGTTATATTTTGAGCATAAAGTAAAAGTAATTTTCATAGTTCGTGTCGTGTTTCCCGCAGTTCCCATAATGGTAAGTATGAACCGATGAGTAGAAAATGGACTTCGCCGTATTATAACACCCTTCAGTCTGATAACAATCCTTTAAAGGGATCTTTTCACGGTTTGGTAAATTGACAACATTTAAATAAGTTGTTTCAGATTCGCAAATTTTCGTTTTAGTTATGTTATTTGTGAGGAAACAGTATTACTGAACATTTACCATAGTCCAATATAGCCATTATATGTATCTTTTGACGATTTGAAAACCTACAAATTATAAAGCGTTGCAACGCGAAACGATTGAATCATTTGGAGAGTTCTGTTGTTGTCGTTTAAATTTACGAAACTACGAAGATTGCTTATATAAGGTTTAAAATACTTAACGTGTGTATACCTGGCGGAATAGCCGAGAGGGCTAATGCATTTTTACTTCAAACTAACTCCAGGACTCCGGGGGTCACTGGTTCGAGCCCTGGTACCGGCTACTTTTTTCCCCTTTTAAAAAATTTTATTCTTGATTTTTTACTAGAGCTTTTAAGATCCAATGTTTACATTTATCAATATAAAACATTTAATGACATACTTCAAAATATGCCAAAATCTGTGAAAAGGCCACTTTAAAGAAGCGTAATACAATAATGCTGAAGCTCATATAAAAGCCGTTGTCAATGTATGATCTCCGGTAAATGTTTCATGAATATTTATTAGTTGCAAAATGTTGTTATATTATATATGTCCATCTTTATGACATATTAACACTCGTTATACTATTTGATTAATTTTATAATTTGGACATTTCATAGGATAGTTTCATAATGGAATTAAAGCAAGGTGTAGTCAATGTAATATCAGATTATGTTTATATGTTTATACGAACAAAATGTAAGTGTAAAATAGTATTATATCGATTGGTTTTTGCCTATCAAAGATTTTATTCAGGTTTCAAGTTTCAACAAAGTGTATGCTTTCTAATTCGATTCAACATTATGCAGACTAATAGACTGAAAATAACGATGACCTTAATGCGCATCGGATAAAAAACAATTGCTTCGCCGATATTTATTTCGTCCACCTCAAAAATAACACATCGTGAATTTGGAGACGCAGAGAAACACGATCGTTTTAATTAATTGTATCATTTTAATAAAACATATTTAGTTGATTAAAATCTTATGACGATTGAATGATAATTATTCCGACCTTTCTCATATAGACATGTTTCCTACTGCTTAACTATATAATTTGAACATATTTATTTTTGCTCGAAAGCCTGATGCTTAATTGAAGAATATCGTGCAAGTCCTTGGGTAGAACCAGTACTTATTGTCTTAATAGAATATCTTTATAACTCTCCAACAATGGGAGGGGAACTCATAACCCTCTTAACTCAGGCGAACACCATATCAACCGGAAACTGGAATAATATAAATGTAACGATAATCAGTATACATGTATACAAGCTTATCCTTTTGGTTTAATGGCTTATGAGTTATTTGAACTCTTAAAATAGAATTGCAAAATTAAACAAAACAGTTCACTGCTATATAGTTGTACTTATTTTGCACCATTTCATGCTTTCTTGTTTACTTGTTTGAATGCTTGTTTATTTACCTAAGTTTGAACTTACTTCCTTGAAATTTGAGAACCCTATTTAATCACAAATCTGAGACGTTGTCTAAATTATGTGTTGTACGTTTCTTCACCCATATTACAACCGTAATTACATTTTTACGAGTAGGATTTAGTAGCCGGAATTACTTGCATGTATTACTTGGATAAACCCCATCCACATAATATTCAAAATGGAAGATTAATTCATACTGGTTGGCACTTTAAACTATTAAATTACAAAAATTGTAATCATTACATCATTCGTTTATCTCGCTTTAAACATGAGGCATAATTTACGAATTAGTTCGGAAGATAACTGAAAACACGTGTTTTTTGTTCATATTTAACATAATGAACTTGAATTTGTAATAATTTAGTATCAACAGAATGAGAATGTTGGCATTTATGTAATTTAAATTACAGTTAACATTTATCAAGAAGTTGTTTAGGGCATCACTCAGATCAGATAAACTGAAGTCCGTCCATTAAGCAGCCGGAATAGCTCGCAATCCCCAACAGTCTTTTGCTTCTCTCGCTGTTCGGTTGGGTGCTGGAGACGGCACACGAAGGTAGCTGCCGTTTATTCGTGTGCAGTGTGAGTGCTCAAGGAAAGCCACCAATGATGATTACATCGCTTCTGTTATATCACTCCGTTGAGTCAAACTCGAAAGTAAGGTTATGGGTGACAGGATACAAGCGGTCATGTTGCCATTTGCCTTACTTGTGTCCCCATGCATGGTTATACTGCATCTGCATGGCCATACGATGCTCACCACAGTACAATTTGACTCCGGTCATTCTTAAATTCGTTGCCGTGTTAAAGCACACGAGGCCAGGGTCGAGACAAACATTTCCATATATTTTACTGGCACCAAGAATCAACGTGACTGTAAAGTATTTACAACTTAAAGAATAAAGGTAAGAAATTAATTTCAACTGTACTCGCCTCTTTCATGTAAATGACTGGAACAATGTTAAACGAGACTATTCGAAAGTTTCAGTATATCATTCTATAACAATATATCCAACATAACTCAAGGGGCGTAAAATTAAAAAAAAATCATTTAAATTGATCTAAAACAATGCAACGTTGGGGTAAACGTATACTCCACAATGTCTGCACTTTTCTATTCACTACATTTCGATTTGATATCTGTCGTGTCGGGCAAATGAGTGTCCTCTCGATATTGAGAAGCTGAAATATGTTCCGGAACACGTACAGGACTTTAGGCTATGGTACGTTTAAACAAGTCGCTTTAAATTTGCAATATGTTTCGAATTTGGAAGTCATACATGGACAAAAATAAGCGAAACAATTACTCTTTTCACATGTTCATGGTGAAAAATCTTTAAAAAACAAATGATGGATATAGAATGTACGTTTTATCGTTTGTCGGCACGCAAACAACTTCAGATAGTCGACCGTTCATTTGTCATCCTTTAGGAATTGTATACTACATATATTTAACTTCTAACCGTGCTCTATTGCATTTGACTGCAATAATACGTTCACTGAATATGCTATGTACAATATCATTACGTATTTACCAGAACGAATTACAGCGTTATTTTTGGTAATGTGAACGAACGGATCATGTAATATTATATAAAATGACTTATCGAAGTTGAATAAATAACTGCTATAACGTCCTTTCGAACAACGACCATGTAAGTCCCGGAAGTTGCGAAGGGTGTAAGTGCGTGCCTTAAGACAAATGTTCAACTCGGCGCAAATATTCAATAATTTGTGTAGGGAATAGTTTTAATGTAAGAGCAAATGTTCGTCATGAACGAAGTCATTCTTGGGTATTACGTGTGTTGCACATGCGGTACGAGCATGTCTTTAATTGTATTGCTTCTTTTGCGATACCTTCCTCTGGTAGACCTTACACGATATTAAATAAAATGATCAGCTAGTGATGAACATGTAAGCATTTTCTTTTAGTATATCACAGTTTGATATATTGCAACAATTACATTAAATATTTATTTGAATGCATAATTGAGCTACCTGCAAACTGAAATCGCAGTATAAAACTTGAAAAAAGCCCGCGTTTCTCTTAGCTCATTATCGATTTGTATGTTGTTGTTTTGTTGTTCTTGTGTGTTCATTGTAATACATGCGAGTTAAGCTGCTTCGTGGGACTGATTTCATAATAAAATAGCAACACATAAATAATGACTAAACGACTTTCTAATACAGTCAATGTACATGTGTGTACATCTCATTGTGAATCAGACATTGCAGTTTGCTTGAAGTAAATCATCTTATTATATCATTTTCATAAAATATTAATAAAAATGAACATGTTATCTTTTTAATGTAATTTATTTTGAAAGTAGCACTGCTCTTCAGAAACGTCATCTTTATTAACAGATAATTACTACGAATAAATGCATTCATAATAGTCATTGTTATATCAGTATCTTTAAATCGGACTCTAAAAATTGAAATTTTCATTAAGAATGATTTACTCGTCAGCAAATTGTTGGAATTGCGCTCAGGGCATCAAACTCTCTGTATTTGTCCTATACTCAACTCTGACTATAGATAATAGACAAACTAATTTTGATAACACACACATCACATATATTCAATTACTATTTCTTTATGAACATGCATGTCTAAATAATTATTTAGTCATATATGCACGACATATATGCTCCTGAGTTACGTGAATTTAAATAAGTATTTTTTCATTATATTTTGGGCATTATATTTAAAATGAGACTTATCAGTATGCTTCATAGTTATATCAATACTTCTTTAAAGTGAATCGGTTCCAAGCCATACGGTATAATCCGGACACATCCCAATTTTGAATTTCTCTAGAAAAATGACATGATTCTATTATTTGATATAGTCTACCATGGCTTTGATGTTTCATAATGTGTTCCTATATGTTAATTAACAACTGACCTATTAACAGCAATACAAAACACGGTATAATAATTGTTTCTCATGTAACGTCAAATGTGTACTTATCAGAAGACTTCGTTTTCAATGGTGCTCTGTTATTTACTTTCATCATTTAAACTACATTCAGCCATACGCATTTTAACGATAACAGCATTATTGATTCAAGTATGTACGGGCATCATTATGCATTTGCTGTGCAAACAAATATTGCTTTGGAACATTTATTAAGTATATTGTTTTTTTTTCAACAGGTTTGCGCAAATATTTGTTTTGATTTAATTCAGTACTTTTACCACCAAAGTGACAGATTGATGATATAATAGCCACGGATGTTAAGTCAGTCAGGCAAAACATATGCATAAATATTGTTAAATTAAAAACGCTGCCTAAAACGGAAATAAATGGTTCTAGTAATCTTTAGCAGTAGTCAAACGATGAATTATAATTAATAAACGAGCGCACAGAACGAGAAGAACACGCGGATTATTGCGCTATGGAGAGAATTTTTTTTATGAAACCCACAGAAGAGTGCATTTGATAATAACTGTGTCGCTAGAAGTTGATAGAGGAAACTATTATTGACAATACATTGATATGTTTGAATGCACTATGCGTTTTATAAACGAATAATGAACACCTTTAGAAGGAGTATGCATACAAGTCATATCCGATACAAGTCCTCACACATTCAGACAAACAGAATTTTATCCAGACGCAATTAATTGACTTGAATATACGTCCAATGTAGCTATAGAAAGATGTGGTGATAAGGCACGTTGGGCCAAATCTAAGGTCTAAATAAAGCTAAAACTAATGTCAAGTTTGGCCGTAAACAAGAAAGTTTGTTTTTCTGATCAAATATTATGCCGAATCTGTATACGGCGTATGGTCCGCCCGCGTGACAACTGGAAAATTCCCATATATTGGTTGCACTTTTAATGAGTTTCATACATTGTATCAGCAATCATTTCTATAATAATAAGTGGTGCTTTTTTGCGTTTATTGAGTTTAAACAACATTAAGTCCGACTTACGATTATAACTTTATCGAAGTATATTTTTTTTACAATCTCCTACCAGACTAGAAATATGTGTAAACTTTTAAATGGATATGTTTGCTTTTGAGAATATGTTATGTTTGAAGTGTATATAATAAACAACAATATTATATTATTTCTTCGTAAAAGTATCACGCAGGGGAAGCAATCAAAATTAATTTCACTTCTGGAATCATGCTGTTTACAAAACTGTCCCAAACCGCAAGTAGTCCGCATTGCAGACAGATGATCCACTTAAGGTATCTCTCGCACAAATGTGTCCATGTTGCACAAGGTTTTCTACTATGTATAAGTTAATGAAGTAATCGACCGTTACACGTGTATTTATAAACATTTTAATTACTTTCAGTGCCTAAATATGTAATGCTGATGTTCATAAAGTTATATTGATATTGAAACACGTTCAAAATGCAAGCCCATTCCGGCTTTCAAAACGCATCCCAATATATTGCTAGTAGTTTTAACACAATTTGAAAATAATAGTTTCGATACGCAGAAACACAAGTTTGAAAGTATCGAATATATGTAATGCTTTTCTGATGTGTTTGTATTGGGTTATTTAAACATAAACAATATAACGCAGGAGATAAATATATCGCATCGTATGTAAACCCGTTTACAGTCGTTGTATGTTTTCAGTAAATATTTGACTTGTATGCGAATGTTAAGGCCCTTGTGCAGATGATTGGCTTGTACAGAGTTTAGCCTTGGATAAGTTGTAAAAAAAATCATGACTTTATGTATGTGTTTTGTTTCATGGAAAATGCATTCCTGAAATTGTGTGATTTCAAGCCCTCTTAAAATATTGGGTAGATCTTGCCCAAACAATCACAGTTGAATGACTTTATTGTGTATTTGATGGTAAAGAAAGGAATTTTGGCTGCGATGAATTTATTTAGGCAGAATGATTTCGCCTTGTCCATTTGCTTAAACTATGGAATAAATATTACCACCTTTTTTTCAACTCTCCTGTAACTGCAGGGTTTATAATAATTCAAATGTTTCCAGTTGAATATTTTAAATGATTATCGTATTAAAGTAGTTCGTTTTTCCCTTAAGCCCTTTGTCTTCCTCCCGCAATTGCACTTTGTATACATGCCCACTGTATGCTTTGTGTACGTGTCCTTACAAGTATTGCGTTTGAACCAGAGTCCATGACTCATGTCTAGTTTCTAGTAAAGGCTTATTGTATGATTCGGTATTCATATTCAAAGAACCAAAATCTATGCCGAGTTTATGTAACAACGGCGCTACGTAGGGAACCGTTTCTGTAAGTAACTTCTACTGTAACGAAGACAGTGCTGTGTGCAATATAATTTGAATATCAAGGTTTATCCTGCGGATCCATAGTTTAAAAAAGTCCCTCTAAAATGCATGCTTTATGTTATCCTGGGCACAACGTGAGCAATTAATAAAGCGTATGCAATTGTCCGTATTTCGTGAAAACGTGGCCAGAAGAGACAGTACATACGTAAATGCTTAATTTTTCTCATGAAGTATGTTTTTCAAATTTTCTTCGTTTTAAGTAGGTTTTGTTTTAACCTAATTATGTAAAGTTATATGACAACATAATAACATTAATTCAATGTAATATGAATAATTCAATAAAAAGTAGATATGTAAATTAATGCGTACATAAGCAGTTGTACAAAAATGTACCAACAATAAATAATAATGTTCTTTTATAAGAACGGTTCTATTAATTTATGCGGACAGTTGGCAATAAAACCACTTATATACAGTTTAATACGTCAATAGCTGAGCAAAAATGAATTCTTACTTTGGTTCCAATCTATTTATACTGAATCAGTTCATATATACCCACACTGATGATAAGCATGTTTGCCGATAGTTGCCTTGCCACCTTCGGAAACTTAAGCTCAATAATTGTCACACTAATGATAGAGGCTTTTCGTGCTTAGAGGTTTATAAAAGGATTTTACATCTTTTTGTTGGTTTCTAGGTTGCTTGTGGAAGTTTATGCTAATATGATTTTATAATAACATTTGCATATGACAAACAATTCTAACATAAAAAGCAATTTTTTTTTTATATACATAAAAAAAACATCGCTATAAACCTACCTTTTATCTTTGGTTATCGGCAAATATATGACGTTTTGTCGATCGGATGTCTGTCGATTCAACCGATCGCATTAACTTCTTCGTAGCAAATTAGTATGAAGATTTTTTTCAATTGACAAATAAACAATGATAACCCCTTTCTATTAATACTTAGAATCATTACAAAGAGTCCAGTTTGAAAGAAAAATTCCTACGCCACTTATCAATAATTGCAATCTTTGTCAATAATAAATACGGAAATTTAGTGATTATGGCTTTGACTGCTTCAAGGTAGGACTAATTTGATATTTTACTGTGCTGTTCAATATAGGTTCGCACTTTCTCATGTTAGTCCTATTGCTTCAATGTCATAGTACGCCGCAAAAGACCGTAATGATTTGGGGTTATTTTTAAATATGAATCAGTTCGTTGTATCAAATGTTTGTTTATGGAATTGAATGTTAGACCATAATTACGTTTTTAACGTAAGAAAACTAAATAGTCGATAACAGGTATAATTATCACAATAAAAAGTTTTATCTCATATATTAAAGCTGCAATAAGTATTTTAAAATGTCCATATGTTTTCATAGTCTATAACTTATTTGTTTAGTGTTTTCACATATTTCAATAAACATTTAAGTATGATGTTTTAATTTTAAGAATGCAGCCTTTGCATTTCATGTTGGTGTCAATCTCGCCACCGATTCAATTTGACAACCTTGATTTGACGGAAATGAGACGACAACCTTAGAATTCAGAAACAATGACAATGAATGTACAAAATGTTATCAGAAATGTAGATGTTGTTTGTCAGTTAGGTATAAGCAGAACCTAAAGCTATTTGGACAGAAAGAAAACGATTATTTGACAGATAATATAAAAATTGCTCTGTATTTTAGAAAAGGAACGTAGAAAGTCCTATCCTAAATAAAATGATACGAAGGAAAAAAATAATTAATACCGGTTGTCTTTGACATTATATACACATGTCTGTACTCTCAACTGTGTAGAGGATATTTGTACCTTGTCATATTTCTCGATGAAACAAACAAGCGTATGGTAAAAATGCATTCCTGATGGTGTCTTCTAAATTTAAATATTTTTTTACAATTTTCAAAATTCGAAAACTCCAAATACGCAGAACCAGCAAAAATATACAATTTATATTTGTTAATGCAATAATACCATTTTGCAATTTAAACAATGATTACAAACACAACATTGATCGAAACATAGCCAAAATAATAAGATACTAGATTATTGAGAAATACTTTCAAAAAATTTTCAATCCAATACACGTTGTCTTTTAAAAGAAAATTGATTATTTTTAATCATAGAAAATCCTCATTGATTTTTTATTATTTAAACATGTATTTTACTGTATTGTTGACTAAAAAGAGCCATTCAAACGGAAACATTGTTTTTCGGTAACAAGTAAATGTGTATTTCTTTGACCAGTTTTCAAAATTTATAAAGATATTGAGCCAAACGGTTGATCACAACAATGGGGTTTATCAAATGCTTGCATGTTCAAGTGTAATATGTAAAAACATATTTCTTCGACTAGTTGGTTGAACTGAATTGCAGGGCCGAGTCGAGATGTCCACTTATCAAGGTACCTATTGTATCAAATAAATCGAGTAGGCTATAATGACTGTGTACCACTTCATGATTTTTATTTGTGTTTGAAGCTCACAAATAATGCCTACGCAATTTTGAAAATCAGTATCGATCAATATGGGCTTCGGTACGGCAGGAATCGTAACCCATGACTGCCTGTGTGGATAACTCCAGTAACTTAAGCAGACGATAATGCTAAAAAGCGTCTGCTTTAATCACCGCATCTAACACAGTACATAGAGTGTATTTAACAACGTGTAGCAAGACAACGTTTGCCAGTCTAGTGTTTATCATTGAAATCTGTACATATTGGCTGCTTTCAGGGAAAACGGGGACAAAAGCCGGATCTCACTTGCTTAATTTTGCGGTGGTAAAAATACTGCTAACATTAACTAGTAGGCTGGGTTTATCTGCCAGTGAATTGCGGCTAACATTAGAGTGTTTATAATATAGATAGAAACACGTGTTTGCGCAGACAGCATTTGGATGTGTATTTTCATGTAAACTTTATTTGAGTCATTCGCTAGCTACTGGCTGAGAGAAGTTCATAACCTTTCAAATGGGCGTTGCTTAGCATTTACAGGGAAATTTGAATTTAAAGCAAACAACAGAATTTTTTCTGTATATATCTTTCAACCACCAAATTACACACATATATTGTTTGTATACTAAAGTATATGCATGCCTTTACGTGGTGTCGGGCTCGAATGTATTTTGTTGAAAGCTTAACTAATTTGTGTTTTTTTTTCCATGCATTGAAACCTAATATTTTGGGGGTAATTCGTAACAATATATTACATCAACACAGGTGTAAACAGTGCAATTGATATTGATCTTAAGGAATATTACTAAAGTCAATCAAATTCAAATGCGCTTGAATGATAATGCGTCTTCTATTGACAACAAAAGCTTGTGTTGTGTTTGAATTTAGTTTTCAAAAAATCAATGTAGCACAATTTTTCACTGTTGCATTTCACTTAATAAACTTTTCGAAAACACGTTGACTTTCTGTAGAACATTATCCATTGTTGATAGAACCGAAACGGACAATACTTTTGGTTCTGCAACACAATATAAGAAAATATTGAGAAACAAATACAACTAATTTAGATAGTATCATTATCAAAATGATGGTGTTCGCAAGAAATATTATTGGCACACTATACAAAGGTGTGTGTGCTTAAGTTTAATGGCAAACAATGCATGTGGTTATGCTCGTCGTTATCGGTGTATTTTTAATAAAAGCTAACCACAAAACTTATACAATGAACTACCAAACTACAAAACTAAAGATACATCAAATGAGGTCATCACATTTCCTAGGTATAAAACTTAATCAACTTAGTTTTCCGAGTAAAGTCATGTGTACAGTTAAAGTGCAATGTGTATTAAACATTCGCATTAAATAGTTCGTATAAGGATACTTACACGGCTGACAAGTGACTCCAGCGTCGTACACATGGTGGCAGTAATCTGTACGTATATAAGATCCACTGCAGTTCATAATCGTGCTTTCTGTTCCAGTGCACCCTAGGTGACTTAGAATTATTGGTTGTGATTCCGTTCCTTGACCAAAATATGCATTAAGTCGAGCGACAGCACCAGACCTTAGTACAGAAATGAAATGACATTCATAATGTGTGTCTTAATTTAAATCGTATGATTTTTTGAGCATTATTATATGCCTTTTTAACCTTTGATTGCAACAATGTCATTGCAAGTTCTTCACTAAATTACCATTTTCAGTATGTGAACACCCTTTAAAAACACGTTCCCTTCAAATACGTATTTACTGAGTATAGTGATAAATTTACAACAGGAATATTAGTATAATATTTATTATCTTAGCAATTTACTTGTACATACAGATGATTCCATAAAATCTCAATTTCGTCACTTTAACAAAGCTAAAAACAACAATAAGAATGACCTTTGGAAACCTAGCATGGCACATATCACACTAGCCTCAGTAGAATCGAAATCATTCAAACTGCAGATTGTGCCCCATATTGTTGTGCCTGCAAGTTTAACCTCGACACGACCTTGATATCTGGATGATGAACCCGTAAGACGCACTTCTGCAGAACCTGAGAAGTAAATTCTTTTGTTATTCATTTTTATGAGCAATGCTTTAAAAAGTGTCAGACATGATTTGACAAAATATGATGGTTTACATACAATGATGCCCCATATACACATGTTTGCATACAGAAATATCCAAATCAAAAATATCATCTGTGTGTAATTAATACTTTACAAAACTATTGCAAAGAACCAACCATCTTAATTATAACGAAACTGGTTGCCGACCGACCAGTAGCGTCCTTTACAATCACCAAAACATGATGTAACAGTCTAAGTAAGTTTCCACTTAAAGCAAGTAGAAGAGTACATGCAATTTTACAAAATATTTATTTGTAAGAAAACAGAACAATGACACTGGGCAAAACCCTTGCCACATTGTTCACAGCTAAACTTTACTCCTCTTCGAGCCAAATCTACACATAAAGGTCATTCAGCTGTAAAAGGTGAAGCGAAATCCTTACAGAATGTATTTTAGGAGGTTACAGATTGTTTTTAGGAGTTTAGTACACCTTTTTGGAACCACATCATTCTGCATTAGATTGTTCTGAAACAAATTCTTACACTACAATCATCTTTATATTAAAGACATTTACTTGTGAGCGTTTGATTAAAATCCGCGAAGCAGTAAAACAGAGTAATAAACAAAATTTGTCTTTGCTATTTATGACCAAAGAGCCTAAAGTCATCCGAAATTGGTGGAAACAATTATTTTATTCTTTCCAATCAAGTACACACTAAGGTCATTCAGTTGAAAATTTCGGAGTGAATTATATAAAAAGCGGATGAGGACGAATTGATTTCACACTGATGTTGGATTATTTACTTCTATATTCCATAGTGGAAAAAAAACATACAGAAAAGGGGCAATCGTTATGCGCGAGATATATTTAGACGTTATTCAAACTTTATTGTTGAAATACAGACACAGCCACACCATAAAACCAAAAGTGTATATGACATTCTTCATTTGGTCGCAATCATGAAGCTTTGAATGGTTTAACATGATCCAACCAGCAATTCAAGTTGAATTAAAATCAAAAGCTTTAAGAAGCAGTAAGAACGTTCAGACGAACGAATTGACTGACGATTACAATCCTTTATGGCTTTTACTTAGGTGGCATAAAACACTAACAATTTCATTTGCTAGCTACCTTGACCAACATAATTGCAAGCTACACCAACATCTTCATCGTGCGTGCAGTCATTTTCACCAATAGGTTTATGTTGGCACTGGAGTATGGACGTTTCTTCTCCTGAACAATTCAAATCATCTAAAAGAATTTGCCCTGACCCAAAGCCGTATGAGCCGTTTATTACTGCAACTCCTTCCGCCCTTAGTACAGAAATTAATATATCATAGCGTTTGGTGAAGGCACAGTTATATTTGCTGTTTTCTTCTATGCAAATAACAATAAGAAAACGAAGTGTATTGTTCAATTAGAAAACCTTATCCTTTAGATTAACGTTTCAGTATATTTCAATAAACACATCTATTATACAGTTAATATAATCCAATTGCTGTATCCTTGTATTATCAAATTAGATAATATTTATGTTGTATTGTTTTATAGTAGCAAACAATTGTTCATTTAATGACAAAATTGAAAGCAGTGCTTTCGTCAATTTGTTATATTACGTTAGTTGAAAGTAATGCGTTTCAATATTTTAAGATAGGATGCGAATGAAATATAACAAAAAAGTAGATATAAAAATAAATAAATTATTAAATATTCTGACAATTTTAAGACATATATTAAGGGCAACTTACTCATGGAATCCGAGCATTCTGCATATCACCTTCGCCTCGGCGTCTCCAAAATAATCATTGCAAATAGTACCCCATGTTGTTCCATTATCAACCGACAATTCAACTCTGCCTTTGTTAAACATTGTGCCGATGTAGATGTTCACTAACCGTACTAATGTGGTCGGCTCTATAATATTTGAACACGTGCACGAAGGGTTAAATGTAAATGCCATTTGTATAGTACATATTAATTCACCAAATCGAAATATCGTGTTGATAAAATAAAATAGCTTTCTAAATAGAAACTTATTTATAACATTTTGATCAATAGTCTAGAGCCGATAATGGATGTTAAATTTTTATGGTTTCATATTTCAATTCTAATTTGTCAAATGAGACAAAACAGTAAAAACAAGTGATGAAATGTTTATGTATTGTTTTGGTAAAGATAACATTCGTATCACAAGGGAATTAGCGATGAGAAGTTATTGTCTTATCAAACCCATACTGGAATGTTAAAACAGTCCACTTAAAACTGAACCTAACGGCAAGTATCAATACATATACAAATTTACCGGCTATGCACATCACTCCAACGTCATAGGTGTGAGAACACGTTGAAGTACTCCTTTTACAATCTAACAATGACGTTTCCGTTCCATCACAAGTCGGGTAGTGAAACAAAATTGGTTGACTAGACGAACCTTGACCATACACACTGTAACCTTTATACGTTGCGCCTTCCCTATTAATAAATGTGTGAAGCAGAAATATATAAAGCGTTCTCCATACATTGAAATCTTTGTGTTTCCTGATATGATAAAAATATTTTGCATCGATCGAGAAAAAACACGTTTCAAATAATAATGAGCCTAAAATATTGAAACTTTATTTCAAAATAATTCCCATATCCTTTGAGATTGGTTTTACATTTGATGACATGTAACGTAAAAGCATGTTCCAGCATAAAATCAATAAATGAAAGTTTAATGTCTTCATTTTCGATGCATGGTCATTATTTAAATATCATAAGCAGCTAAACACAATGTATCATTTCATAACATAAGAAATGTAAAATTAACATGACATATGATAAAACATTTGATTGTAACTTCAAATTTCAATTAACTCCACGTAGCATAGTGAAACGTCATATATGAACTAACACGGTGTCGGGCTATCACGATTTTTTAACAATTACCTCGGATACCCTAGAGCAGCACAGACGACACCAGCCCCATTTGTCCCTAAATTGCCACAAACTGTTCCCCAAGTGGCCCCATTGTCAAGCGACATTTCTATTCTGCCCTGATTTAAGGAGGGTCCATTAACCAGTCGAATCAGTTCCGTGTTCGCTGTTAACATATATATTTAATATAAATTCCAAAATGACTCATGTCACCAAGTTATACACGTATTTTGCTGAATACTCGTTATACGCAGTTATAATGGAATACAATTTGAAATGTGCAACATATGTTGTTCTGATTTACGGTATCTCGCAAAGAAATGTTATCGTTACATAATCAATCAATGTGCCACATACTGTAAGGACAGACAACACCAACATCATCTGAATGTGAACAGGTTCCTGTATTGGGTATAGAGCAATGTAATAAGGACGTCTCTGATCCGTTGCAGTCAAAGTGAAGAGTCTTTGAAGAGCTGTTTCCTTGACCAAAGTAGGCATTGGTCCTGGCACTTGCACCGATTCTATATTTGTAAATAATCAGTTTAAGGAAATTAACATTTAAACGTTTAGTTGCTAGCTTTGACACTAGATTCATTTATTTAAAAAAAACACAATTAATACCGGAACGCTTTAGAATATGGAACGCTCCCCAGAGAAAACATATACCTACTAAATTTACAATATTCATTAAATTCCTGCAAGCGCATGTCTGAATCTGAAAAACATGAAGCAGCGTCCTTAATCACACGAAACAAGTCAAATTGGTGTTGTTTGCTTACATAATTCGTCAGTGAGTTGATCTCGGAATGTATACTTAAATGGTAAATACACTGTAAAAAAAACATTATATTAATAATGCCCTCTTGGAAGAATCGTGTGTATATTGTTATGCTTGGATTTGTGACATTAAATTATATAAGCATACACGTGAGTTTTAGTACCCTGCATACCATATAAAACACCCCTTAATTACAATTCATATTGCCTTCAAATCCCATCTGCACATTTAACACAATATTTTCTAATTATTGGAAAGATTATTGCTCTCCCTAACGAGAATGAATCTAAGCACGTGATCTTTGATCTTCTTTCAACAAAACAGAACATTGTCACATTACCGATATATACGTATTTTTTAAATTGCAAACCAATGTCTAACTATGGGGGATGAACAATTAAATTTCACGTCATTTAGGGGACGGTGGACATACATGATTGTACTCATATCGCTTATTTTAATCTGCAACTATCAATCATAAGACCACGTTTATAAAAGCTAAGCGAATCATTAGGTTCTGGTGCTCTTAAACAGTCGTAAACACAAAAGTATATCAACCATTCCATGGCAGTGATCTCATTCAAATACAGATGACTTGTTGTAAGACAAATATGTAGCAATGTAAAATCAATACCTAGAAAATGATTTACAATTCCAATATGCGTTACAGCTACACTGTATTTCATTTTCGCAATAGATGTAGAGTTGTTCAGATAGTTGGTAAAATTTCACCAACTAGCCAAAGATAAGTTGCTACAATAATTTAATTTTCTCATATATCCAATAGTGTAATATAACACAACGTGTATTTATTTTGACTAAATTGGTAAAGTCCTGAATTCCGTCAATCCAGCTGTGATAGTCAAAGAAAAATCGTTTAAACCACTAAAAGACACGATTTTCCAAACTGTGGTTGCTTAATAATATATAGTGAAATATAGTTGAATTGTATGAATTATGCTCATTTTATGAGGACATATTAATAAGAATGCGTTACACATTTAGAACGCTTATTATTTTAGGTTTCACAATTGTACCGTTCATTTCGAATGCGTGTATTAAATGGAATTCAGTGATATGTACAAATAATCATATCAACAGCGAAAACACTATTGGCACCTTTAGTACAAATTTCATGCGTAAGTTAATGTATATACTTTAGAAGTAATGGGTTTACCAGTGTGAACACTCTTTGCCCTAAACTACATCTTCAAGTGTTGATTACATTATATACTAAACAAATAACGAGGCCCAACTCCGCCAATGCCGGTCCCAAACCCGGATGAAAAAGGAGGAGGGTTGTGCGTAGGGCCAGCACCCCGACCATGGAAAACAAAATACGCCGCAGCAACACAACCTGAGGATTTACGGTATCGACCCGGGGGAAAGCTCATGAAACAGAGAAATATGCGGACAAATCTATTCTCCTCCAAGAATGCCTCACGAATAGGATTTTGGAATGTGCGAACATTACATGAATCAGGAAGGGCAGCTCAATTGGCCAGATAAATTGAGAAGTTCCGCCTAGACATCATGGGCTTAAGTGAAGTTAGATGGACAACAGCTGGTAAAGTCATGCTAGCCACTGGTCACACTCTCCTGTTCTCTGGACCACAACACGAAGAAAACAATCACCACAACGGGGTTGGACAGCTTCTAACAAAAACTGCTCTCACGAGCCTTCTTAAATGGGAATCAATCAATGACAGGATCATGAGAGCCAGGTTCAACTCTTAGTTCCAGGAAGTGACCATCATTCAGTGCTGTGCCCCTTCAAACCAGGCAGATTACAACACCAAGGAAGATTTCTATGGCCATCTCCAGAGCGTCCTTAATAAAGTACCTAAGCGCGACATCACTATAATCATGGGAGACATGAATGCCAAGGTAGGATGTAACAACACAGGAAAGGAGCTCATCATGGGAAGGAGGAAGTTGGAGATATCAATGAGAACGGAGAGTTATTCACTGACTTGTGGACTGAATAATCTTGTCATCGATGGCACTATATTTTCACACAAAGACATTCAGAAAGTTACATGGACATCACCAAGTCAGTAAAAACCAGATTAACCATCTGGCGATCTCGCAAAGATGGAGGAGAACCCTCAGCGATGTCAGAGCTTACCGGGGAGCAGAGATTGTCACAGACCATGAACGTCTCATAGCAAAGCTTCAGGTCAGAATTGCAAGGGTAAAAAAGCAAGGGAACACCAAGAGTCCACGCTTTGATATCAACAAACAGAAGACGCCTCAGGACAAGCAAGAATTCTCCATAAGTCTGAGAAACACAATCGATGCTCTGGCGGATGCAGATGCTGACTCCCTGGAGAAGACATGTGAACAGGTAAAGAACACCTTCACATCTGTCTGTGAAAAAAGGCTTGGCTTCCGAACTCGAACCCAAGACTTGGATATCTGACAGTACCATCAATAACGAAACGATAATCCGTCAAAGGCTTCTCCAGGCCAAAACCAGAGAACAGATACATAGAGTCCAGAGCAAATATATAACCTTACAAATTGTGGTTATAAAGAGCTGCAGACAAGACAAACGGACTTTAATTAACCACCAAGCAGCTAAAGCAAAAAAAGCTGCACAACAAAATGACGTGGCTACCCAATACCAGATAACTCGCCAGCTAGCAGGACACCAGAGCAACTCAACACACCAGTAAAGACCGAAATGGAAACATCCTGTCCAAGCCAGAAGACCAGCTGAAAATGTGGAAGGGGTACATTGATGAACTCCTGAACGAGACACCAGTTACGCTACCCCCACTGTAGAAGAGGGTCTTAACCTGGCAATTAACACAGGACCAATAACCAAACAGGAAATCACACAAGTTATCAACAAGATAAAGAACAAGAACGCCCAAGGGCCTAGCAAAATCCCACCAGAATCGATGAAGGCATCAACAGACGTCAATGCTTACATAATGTTTGACCTCATCCAACATATCTTGGACACAGAAGAAGTTCCTGTGGGGTGGCAGACATGATATCTTGTGAAGCTTCAAAGAAAGGCAACCTAAGTGACTGCAACAATTGTCGAGGAATCCAGCTGCTCTCCGTGCCTAGCAAGGTACTATCGAGAATCATTCTAGAGAGAATGAATGCCGAAGTCAACAATCTTCTTAGAGAAGAGCAAGCAGACTTCAGAGCAGAAAGATCATGTGCAGACCAGATTGCAATGCTCCGAATAATCATCGAGCAATTAATTGGATGGGACAGTCCGCTGTATGTCAACTTCATCGACTTAATAAAGGCGTTCGACACAGTGGACATATAAACGATATGGAAAATACTGATGCACTAAGGCATCCCAACATAATTCGGAGTCTGTACAACAACAACCTCTGTCATCTACGACATGGACCGCACTGAACCTTTTAAAGTATGCACTGGGGTCAGACAGGGCTGTCTTCTCCCTCCTATGATTTTCTCGCTAGTCATTGACTTGGTAATGAAAACAACACTGGATACACCAAGAGGAATACAGCGGACCTTTCAGAGCAAGCTGGAATACCTTGATTACGCTGATGACATCGGGCTCCTGTCCCACAATGGCGCCCACATGCAGCAGAAAAAGAATAACTGCAGGAAAAAGCCAGATAAACAGGGCTAGAGGTCAACATCAGCAAAACAAAATGCTTCAGGGTCAATCCAGGCAGCAGACAAGGCATCCATATAGACGGGCAATCCATCGAAGAAGATGACCACTTCACATACCTGGGCAGCATTGTCAGCAAGACAGGAGGTATAGAAGAGGACATCAAGGCCAGAATAGGGAAAGCACGCCACACATTTGTGTCAATGAGATCAGTGTCAAACAATCAGAACATCCACTGGAAAACAAAGATCAGGCTCTTTAATACCAATGTCAAGACAGTCCTCATTTATGGCACTGAAACCTGGAAAAGTACTAGACGCCTGGACCAGAGTATGCAAGTATTTATCAACAAATGTCTCAGGCAGATCTTAATGATAAGATGGCCAGAGAAGATTTCAACCCAGAACCTATGGGCAAGAACAGAGCAACAACCGGTTACGAACTCCATACTACAGAATCAGTGGAGATAGATCGGACACACGCTTCGACGAATCCAGCCCAACATAGCAAGGCAAGCCCTGGATTGGAACCCTAAAGGCAAAAGAAGAAGAGGTAGGCCTACAAAATCCTGACGCAGAACACTGGACATTCAACTTCGCAACATAAGGATAACATGGGGAGAAGCGAAAGCCCGGGCGATTGACCGAACTGATGGAGAGATTTGGTAAAAGCCCTATGCTCCGACCGGGGCGAAGAGGACTAAGTATGTAATTAAGTAAGTAAATAACGAGGCCACAAAGGCGGGGACTTCTGTGGTCACCAAAGGAAAACTCTGTCCATTGCAGGAAAGTTATGTCAGGTAGAAAACATTTTGACCTCGATAAATTAAAGAAAACCGTTTTTGAAATTATCAATCCATAATATTAACCCAGGGGAATGGTCAGATTAGAACCTTGCAGTATAATTATAATTATCAATTAGGGCATTACAGTTTAAAACCATAAAGCAGTTTTCCTTTTAATATTTTTTTTAATGTAGGTCTATGTTAACAATGATATCATCAAAGCCGTCTAATTTTGATATAATTTAAACAATCGTTATTAATGACCACAATATATATATATATATATATGTATATATATATATATATGTATATATATATATATATATATATATATATATATATATATATATATATATATATATATATATATATATATATATATATATTTCAAATATGTCACATTCGAGCCTGTTAGGACATAAGGGCAGCGGATTATATAAAATCCCAATGAACATTTCATGTTTACAAACTAACCATTAACTATGCGTGATTTACAGTATTATAGAAGAATAGTTTGTCTCCATGATTAAGTCGGGTACGCGTATTCTCTAGCTCGAATCTTTTTCTCATCATCGCCTATTGTTTGGAACGCGATGCCCTGTTTGCTGTAATACAATCGTTGGAAAATTCATCATATTTTAAAACGCTACATATCCCAATATTAAAAAGTATGCACAGTATACTCAATTAATGTAAAAATCTACCCAACAATTAAATTATTCAAAGATTACCGGCTGTTTATATATAGATATATATAGTAAGTTTTCACCTTGCAAATATATTTCACGGAGATACGCGACAACCCTCAATGTATGACAACGAATATTAAAAGTCACATGGATAGTAAGCGATCACTTTAGCACACCACTTTTTTTTTAGTCTCACCTTAACACCATTCCCAATTTTTCCGACCAATTGCTCTGCAACTGAGTTATTTACGTTATTGCACCGTACCATATCATCTCGATACTTAACTTTAGTATCACTTACCTATTGAATCCGAGCATATTGCAGACAACCTGTGCTTCTTGTTCACCAAAATAAGTATCGCAAATGGTATTCCATGTTTTCCCAGCATCAGTGGAGATTTCAATTGTCCCTTGATTTGAGCCTGCACTACTGCCTACCAACCGCACATTGGTAAAAGTTGCTGGAAAATATCACAATACGTGTTTTGGCAAGAAGATTAGTAATTTCAATCACGCAGATGTTGCTAATTTACAAAATGCAAGGCAAAAAAATGTTATCGTATTTTTAGTATATAATTGTGATGGACAATCCGGCGTGGAGCCATGGTTTTAAACTCAAATTTGCATAGACTCTGCAATGGAAATAATCCAAGTTTTATTCGTTTGTATGTGTCGTTCTATTTCTTGCCATGTGGTTATGTACAAGAAGCTTTAATTAAATGTCTGGTTTTTAAAATCCGTTTTCTGGAATTTCATTTTTAAGATAAAGGCTTATTATAGTCTATACTTGTATATTCGAATTGAAAGCTCTGGTACTTCCAAGTGATAACATTGTATGTTCTTACCTGCTTGGCAAATTACTCCCACATCCTCGTTGTGCTGACAGTTACTGACATCAATGACTTTGTTATGTTGGCATTCAAGTACGGAATTCTCATTACCGATGCATTTCACGTCGTCTAAGTGTATAGGAACTGACGTTGATGCTTGTCCGAAGTAATAACTATGTTTAATCACTGCCCCACTTCTACAAGATGACCTCATAATTATTAAATGATATACTGTTTAATCTTTAATAACGAGTTTAGTATTTCCTCTTATTAAGGAAATTAATCACGTATTGTTATTATAGTGTGAATCATGAAAAGAGACGTAAAAGTATATATGCAGTAAATTTACGTTTATTGGGTATTAGGGGTACTCCTAAATTATGTTATGGCATGATTGATGCCTTAACAACAGCGATACGCGTCTACGGATTTAAACAAATATTATAAGCTTTTACTTAAAGCATTAATGAATCACTACTTGAACTTAAGTATATGTATATATATAGGATAGATGGATGGATGTATTGAGGGACCTTCGGACGTACGGACGGGCGGACCGACCGACAGACAAACGTCTTTTACTTGATACTACGAACACAACAAATATAATAACGATTGGTTATTAAATTAAAAATAGTATCTGCAATAATCAAAATTGGTAATTTGCCGCATATATATGATTTGTGGGCGATGATACGACTGTCTATTCAACTCAAGTTTCGGGAGTGTTATTATCCCTTTTTTTAAGAGATGAATTTCAAATATTTCTGAGTGTCTCTGCGTACTATGTATGAACATTCGTTTATATCCTTGCCTTCGTGGTTTATATTTGAGAGTTATTTTAAGCGTTACCGAAACAGTAGCTTGTCCATATATTTTATAATAATATGTATGCTTGTGTTGTCGTTCGTTATTTCAGCAAGTTGCTACGGATATTTTTTTTAAGTTTTCGCTATACATGAACTCACAAAAGAAAAAATACGTGACCCCTTACAACATTAACATATGCTTCAAAACAATATAGGGCATTTCGTTAGAAGCAATGAAAGGAATACTTCGATTAAATTGTTTCAAAATCCACAACAGTGTACATTAAAATAATGTTTTTATTGTAATATAAAAATCTCTGATCCGTCCTTTCCCACTCCTTAAGGCATGACAAGTTGATAACTATACATATTTATGATAATTAAAGTAAATATATGTATTGCTATGATTATCAATGAAACTGTTAGAACGCTATCAAGTAAACATATCTTGCCAAATAAAACTAAGGGTAATTATACACAAAATCTTTCAATACGGCCAAATTATGAGCAAATAAATCCATTGTTAATTTGTCAAAGGCACACATATGTTTTACTAACCGTGAAAAGCCGAGGCTTCCACACACCACTGCAGCTTCAGCAGGACCAAAGTTGTCATCACAGATCGTTCCCCACTGACTGTTCATCAGGATCTCCACACGACCTTGGTCTTTGGCATTAGACCCTGCCAATCTCATCTTTCCAGCTTTACAAACACATAACTGATATTAATTAAATCCATTAACTACATTAAAAAATATACAACTCGCATAAGCAGGATTGAATCATAAAACACAACGACATGATATCAGCCTTAAATGTATATATGAAACCGTAATAACATTGTGAAACATTTACCTCTTGAGCAATTAATGGCTCTGTCATATGAATGTAAGCAAGAAATTTCGTAATTAAAATATTGGCAATCTGTAATCTTGTTTTCTGTTCCCCTGCAGTAAGGATACTCGAATGTACCAAATGTAGAATTTCCGCTCCCAAAAATAGTAGCATCCGTTATTACTTTTGCATCTTGTCTGCAAACATAAGGACGTTTGTTTTATAATACTATTTGTCTTATCAACATATAAATAGTGAGCATTGATCATTTTTCGCTATTTTTATGCGTTATAAGATTTCAAGAAAAGAAAACTATGTATGTGATTATGATCGAGAAATATGTTCAGGGCATTTATTTCAGTTAAGATGTTTACCCGACTGCAAAACAACATGAGTACGTTTTTAAATTAAAAAATATTATAAAGACATAGAAATGTATATCACTGCTTTGTTTCTGTATTCAAATATTACAAGCATAAAAACGAGATGTCATTACTAATTGAAACAATATATACCATTTTAGCACTGACACAAATAAGGATATTGTTAACAAATCTAGGATAGTATTAAAATGTATTTGCTCAGAGATCAAAACTCTGTAGTTACGTGAAACGTTTAAATCGTTTATATTAAACAATTAAATAATAACAACCCTTCTAAACCGAGCATTTTGCACAATACGTTTGCGTCATTTTCATTGAGGTTATTGCAGAATGTATTCCATGTCGCCCCATTATCAACAGAATACTCAATTCTGCCTTGCCAAGATGTAGCGTTATACCCGGAAAGCCGTACCAAAGTCGCTGAAAAGAATATAGAAAAACCTTATAGCAAAACTTAATTCAATTTCCAGTACACGTATTATAAACAAGCTTCTATCTTATAGAAACCGTCGAATATTAACACAGTAAGTAAGACCAAGTCTTACAGAAACACTAAACCCTATTCGAATCGGTTGTTTGAACCATGTTCACTTTAAACGAAATATATCAAATGTCAAATCGTGTGTAAACATTTTCATTTTTGTTACAGAAACTGTGCAAATAATGTTTTCGACACAGTTTATTTTTAATATTATATGAAAGCCGATTATCGTTTGCATAATTTACAAAAAAAAACGTAAAAGCTGGGCAATACGTTACTAATTATATAAAAAAAATTGTTACTTTCTGTTACAGAATATTAAAAAAATATATGACATATACAATCTTAAGTACGTATTCAATTGTAGCAATTATAGGTGTTTCATTTCAACTTGCGAGCTGCTTATAATACATGATACGAAATGTATAGCGTTTATATTTCATTCTATCATTTTTTATGGTTTCAAATTTAGTTTTACAAAAGGCCGATAAAACATTTTGTAAACCCAAAGTTATTATAACAAATGCATTCGTAAATAAGCATTTGCTCGAACTTCAAAAGAATCTTCCGAAATGAATTGTGCCTCATGTGATAATGTGAAGACGACGAATATGGGACAACATTAACCAGGCAAGTTAAACGCGGACGGCATCCGATGTATGATGACACTCAACAATACAAAGTAGTAATGAATTTCCAGCATACACCAATCGTCTTTTATAAAGTGTACCGTTATTGACTGATACTGCACTGTCAAAATGCTTATACGTCATTTTCTGTTTATACGTCAAGCGCCTCACCATTGGGAAAATGAAAGGTATCTATCTATCTAACTCAGTTTTTAGAATATCACGATACTTTTGTAAAAGTAAGAATATTACAAGGCCAGTTGATATTCAAAACACATCGGTGAATTCCGTTGTGTGCAAAAAGTGATAGGATAAATACTGCAAATATTGGCATGTGCACGGGAAACAAGTTGGTTCCGGAAAGTTATAAATTAAACATAACAAGTAATAAAAGACTTATTTCGCCATGTGCTAGGTTATGGAAAAACCTACAAATATGTTTGTACAAACAAAACTTACTTTTTATCATTTTACAAATACTCACCGGTTAAACCAGTATTATTGGTCAATGGAACGCATGTCGATATATTTTTACAGCGCAAATACGCGATTTTCATCCTTCACAGATGAAGAATAGTACCTTGTCATAAGTTTTAAATACTCATTTAGGTCTAAACAAGACACGAACATTCGTTTATTATTTTGTATAAGTGCTTAATTGTTTTCTTAAGTGATATTGCTTGAAATGAACTTGGCGAATGTAGAAAATAAATCCATCTCTTGAGTAAACTAATGTGAATTTTTGCAGAGTCAAGCTCAATTAGGGACCGACCGGAATAACAAAAATGTCAATATGTCGAACTATCGTGCTGATAAATAACTAAATGAAAATAAGACTGTTTTCGTTTTCATTAACCTTTCAAAAATATTTATTCCATAAACATATTGAATACATGCGCGGTGCACTATTAGAAATTATAAACACCACTTCAAGCCTCGCAGTCAGCCCTAAAACAGATAGACGACGTCGTTCTTTGGCTTTGGTCCGTCATACGTTCAAGGGCTAATTAGTTGATCACTAAAATGTCACAAAGCCCTCATTGGTGTTTTCTTATTTTTATTAAACCAAAAATCTAACCCCATTTAAAGAATGATCGTTTGCTTAATATCAATTCGATAGAATCTGGAATAACTTTGTTAGTACTATGAGTTCAATTATAGGTATGGTTTCAATTTACGATAAATGCTTTCTAACTGAAAAATCATAACATGTCTTGTTTTAGTGTAAAACGTTTTCAGTTCAATTAAAATAGCAGATAATTGAACTACAGAAACTCCAATAGGAGATTAACTATTGATCGGTTCCACTTCTTTAAAAAAAAAAGCAAATTATTTGGCGTTTAAACCGGTTTGAGGGCAAGCTATTGACAATTATTATTATAAAACATGATTTGCTTAAACAAGGCTTACTATATACACAGCTAAAAGCATCGGATGCCAATCTATATCCAACAGGACACCGGCATTCCCTTGTAGTAACTGATGTCGGGATACACACGTGGCTGCAACCGCCGTTTCTGACAGAGCATGCATTGTTATCTGCAAAGAAATACAATACACCCAATACTAGTGCATCATTTCATTGAATGCTTGAGTAATAAACACAAGAGAAGAAAGTGGTATTGTATCTCTCATATGAGTTAGATGATCCATTATGGCCTCTTAAAAACAACAGCATATTTCTGCGATTATTGACGTTAAACGTTAAAAATCGAGTAAATGGACAACTGATCACTTTAGCGAAGCGAATCAAAGATAGGAATAATGAAAGAAAATTGAATGCCAATACTCTGTACAGGTTAAGTTATAGAAAATAATGCTTTGTAATATGTTCATATGATAATATACCTTGACATTATAACAAATAAGACTTTTCTAATGATCAACACCGACGGAATTTCTGTGAAACATTTAAAAATCCAACGAATTGTTCCTTGTGAGAACATATTCAATGGTGTATAAATTTTGATGATTTATGATGAAAAACATCCTTCCATACGACAGTCGTGCTTTTAAAAGAAGTGATATTTTAACATTCAACCACAGCCTTATGAAAACAATATTTCCATTTTATAATGTTACGTAAACATAATAATAAAAACGACGAGGAAAAAAAAGAACGGTAACCGACCAATAAGCAAATTATATTTGCGAGTAGGTAAACTAAAACAGAAATAAGTGACATATTGCATTACAAACCTACTTTCTACTTTCTTCACGACTTTCCTGCAAAATCGTCATGTTAATAAGAAAGATAAGCCTGTTACCTCAAACAATTTTATCTAAATTGCATTATATCTACAATAACCTTCTCGCCTTATACATGCTACGCACCACACATCCAATCTACTTAATAGCATACCTATTTTAACCGTTGCCATATTGTAAGCTTTTATGTTTTGTAACTGAGAGAAAGATTTTCCAACAGGTTGCGGTGTGTTTCCAGACGTGGAAATCCTCATGACATATCTGTAACGAGAGCGCCGATGGCGTAGACAGTCTATTTGCAAGATACAGGGAAGTTTCTTATGAAGTAAATGTTAAAGGATAAGTTGTCTGAATGAAAATGCAAAAGGCTATCAACAAGATTTGTCATGACGAACAAGACTATTGCCAAGAAATATAAGTCCCCTACCTCGCATTAAGCAGTAATATAATTGTCACCTTTTGTTTTCAAGGAACGGTTGTAATTCTTATCAGTTTTCCTTTAAGATTGTAATTTTCTAAAATTAACTCGCTTTTGCCAATAACAGAATTGTTTTACGAACAAAATGTGTTTTAGTTTCTAAATACGTTTTTTTACGTAAAACGGTCTTAGACAAATTCACTAAAAATGGTGTAACTTGGAAGCACATTTTAGAAAAATGTTTCTAAATGAAAAATTGTAGGAATTACGAAATGCTATATTAAATATCAATTTCGTCTGCCCAAAATCAAGGAAGGCTTGGAAAAGGACAACCGTTTCCCCTGTGATTTTGAAATGCGGTATTACAAAAGCCTATTTGCGACTAAGAATAACACACAGTTGTACTTGGTGTTCTTAACAAGTTTGCAAACAGAAAATAGGTGCATGTTTCATTGTTGAATACAATTTTCATAACAAATCCTTAAAAAAAAACATCGAATTTAAATCTTTATTAAAAAGCTTAAACAGTTGTTGACAACGGTGTACTAAGCGCAGACTGTTCATCGTTTATTTTGTGTATATACTTTTTGGACTTGTCGAAAGGACAATATGTATTACAGTTGGCATCTTGACCTTTATTAATAGAAGTTATTTCAAACATACGGTATTTGTCTCGATGTATAGAATAGGTCATTTCCAAGTAAAGCAAGACCCGTGTAGTCCGTTCCTTTTATAATAGCAACAGTTTGACGATTAGTGCCGTCTGTGTTTACCCGTTCTATCTTGTGATTGCCTGCATCTGCCCAGAATACAATATTATCTGAAATATCAATAATTGACACCATGAACTGAATCTTTTCCAACATATCGTTTGGTTAAGATTAGCAGGTATGTCTTGGCTATTATCACACGATTTCAGATTATATTACTATTTGTGCATATGTTAATATTGAAGAAAGTGTATGTAACGGCTGAATTTATCCAACAGTATTTAAAAATTATTTAACAGTAGAAATACTTTACAGTTGACAGATCATATTGTAATGTATTTGATTGGAATCATCTGCGAAATGAAAACGTACGTGTTTTATCAAGAGCAAGCGCAGTTGGCTGTTGTAATCCTGAGACTATAGTGCGTCTATTAGTTCCATTGTAGTTGGCTACCTCAATTGTCATTCGAGATGTATCAGTCCAATATATTTGTCTACCATAATAATAATAAAATACATACATAATTATGACCAGTACAAAGCAAATCGCTTTAATAAAGCTACATATTTTCACGAACATGTCTGAAAAGTATTGTTAGAAGTTCACCTAAACTTATTCCATAAACAAAATTTGTAATGTGTCGGTTAAAATTATTGAACCAAATAAAGTTGATCATCACTTTTTTCAACTGTCCCCATAACTATATATTTCTCAAAGTGTGGAGACTATAGACACCCATGCAAACCATCCTATGTTAGAAAATGTTTTGTGTTTTGTTAAATGCGACCATTGTACAAGACCTGTTCAATCCATGGTTCGATATCATTATACAATCAAGTTGCTACAATAAATGGACTATCGATGCAATGGTCGATTGTTTCATCTCTTTAACATATTAATTTGTTACAATTGATGGACTAATATAAACATGGCGAAACTTCAGATGCATAAGCAAATAAGAAAGTTAACTGCAGCCTTATTTAACGTCAAGTGACTGATCTAAGTACCAAAATTGTGTTAGAAATATTTCCATAACACAATAAGAAGACACTCTAAGAATGGAACGGTCTGAAGAAGAGGAATAATACATAATTGATGATGTATACGAACTACTACGTCATTAAGGAACACATCAAACTTAAATCATTCTCGCCATTCCGTGAGGACTTTTACAGTTACAATCTGACAATATACACACGCCAGTGGAGGGAAACAGTGACATGTTTCTAAATATCAACGGCTGGGACGATAAACCCCGCATACAATCGTATGATGGATGAAATAACTATGTGGAGTCAGTACCCTAACGCAGATCATACCTTTCTGTCAGATCCAACTTCAGATCATACGGGTAAGATGTATCAATCACAGACACACTATCACCAGTATCCAAGCTCAGAGCCACTATTTCTCTTGGTGCATTTCTTATGTAGAAAAGTAGCCTTGAAATAGGGTCAACGGCCAGTTCATGATAGTTATATACCGTGTATACTGTGAACATAAACAATGTGTACCATCACTATACTAATGTAACCTAACGCTTATCTGATGTTCAACAAATTATCCGGAAAGAAAGCAAAGTGGAATGGCAGTTATGAAAATGCAAACATTGGGTTTTCATTTGTAATACACGTACGAGAAAATTAACCAACTTACCGCTACCCTTAATCCACTCTTCGTGAAAATTCTGGGAAGAATTAATCAGTTGTCGAAATATGTTGTTATAACTACTATCATACCAATAAACTTTCTTATCGATATAGTCGTAATCATATCCATAAGGGGAGCTTGCTTGACGATTCACCTGATGTACCATATTTGTAGCCATGTCAATCTGATAGAGCTCGCTTCCATCCATCACAAGAAGAAAGCTTCCAGAGCCTCCATGACCTGTTAATTCCAGAAAACAATAATACCCTTTTTGCGACGTACTTCGTAAGTGCCATATCCATTCCGTTCATTATTGAAAGAAAAGTAGATGTTAATGTTTGTTCCTGAACGAAAGTAGTATAAGTGTACTCGCTTTGTAGTGGGTAGGGTATATTGTACATAATGATGTAAACTGTTTTAAGGTTAATAATTCATAAGCATCACCATCTGTCGTGAGTAAATAAACAATTCGATAATTAGTACAAACAATCGTGCTTATCGTGATATATGCATTCATTCAAAAGCCTTCTATATTTAGGCAGAAAGAGACGCATTAAAAACGAATTACGAATAGTTGAGTTGTTTTTATATTGTAGATTTTTTGGACTGGCCTTAAATTATTAACATTTGAATTTAATGTATAAACAACACAGAACACAACACTAACAATAAAATAATCGACAATGGCATTCGAATAACGATATTCTGTCGGAGAATTAATTATAACAATAAACTAGAATATCGACCGAGATCAACGGTGAACTTTTATGGAAGTAAAATAAGAATTCCAGTGTACGAATCTTTATGTTAGATAGAACATGATCATAATGGAACAACGCTTTTAAATGATGGAAGAGTTTTACCGGAAATGCGTATGTAAACATAGCGAGGCGGTAAAAGTTCACATAAGTTGGGATAAGAACGCAATCTTATAAGACAGTACGTGACAAAATGGAATTGTATATTACTGTTAACGAAAAAAGGTCCTTTTCGATTCTAAATCTAGATCTAATTACACCATTTAACAGAAACGTACATAATAGATAAATTCTTAAATATTGATATAAACGTGTATTAATTTCAACACCGAAAGTCTTTCTAAAAGACGTTTCTTTTTATATCAAACGACCAGACCGAGGTTTTATCAAAAAGTAAACAAAGTAACTTAAAGTTTAATACGGTCTGACAAATGTATAACAAATTTAATATCAAGTTATATCACAGTGGATCATTATTTATTGTGGCTCCATTTAAGGAATGTAAAACGATAAAATCATCATCTGTGTCGAGTAAACATTTTACTATACGACAAAATAAAATTACTTATTGTTTACCCAAACGATTAAAAAATACTTCTTGACAAAGCTACTTTTGATCGTAGAGTCTTACTTGGAGGTGAGCAAAGGTTGTTGTTGCAGTTATCTGCTGAACAGCATTGATGGCACATCCCGTTCTGTCGCTTTCCAGCTGACCGACCAATCAAGGTTTGAGTTTGCATTGCAGTGCAAACCTACGTAAAAAGGTATATACAGAAATTTGAATTATCTTAAATAAGGCATTTAATAATTGCCTTACACTATTATGCACAATACGCTTTTGATCACGCATGTGTATCCTGAGCACTTAGATAATTAAACACAAATTAACCTGCCTTGCAGTGCCGCAGATACAAAATTGTGTGATATTTCTCCGAATGTAAATTCGACAACATTTTGAACGCTGATTTTGTGGAAAAAAAAAACGCTTATGGGTCATTAAATTTCAACAAAAGGACCAACCAACATGTGAATGCCAGTATATACCCCCAGCATACTTTGCGAAATGGGAAATTTACAACAATTCACAAAACAAAACATTCGGGACCTTTTAAACTATCAATAGGATAAATTCGGATGTAATCATTTGTTAGTCACAATAACATTCAAAGGCATATAACGCAGATTTTAATCTATATAATAGAAAACTTGACCTTCATTGTTTTAGTTTTTTGGATGAAGTATTATTTATTATTGAAAACTAATATGGGGTATGCAAGTATCAACACACAAGCACCACCGGATAATAATCCTCAAAACACAGACACACAGACAATATATAGTGAATGCTATGCAGATTTTAACCGTAAATAGAAGAGCGTTACAATAGCACTGAAAATATCAATGACCATGTATAATTAATATTTAAACTCGATTTCCCTTTGTACATACATAACTGAGTATTACCTGAATATCCAGACAGCCCATAGAGTACATCCTTCCCGACTGAGTCGGTCGACTCTCTTCAAAACACGACTAAAATGAAATCGGAAATGTCCATAGTTCATTTGAACTGTTGTGACTAAAAATAAGATATAAATAGAACATATATAACATTAAACATATAAATCATTTACTAGGTTTTTGTTTCACAGATTTTATAAATCCGCTTATCATTAAGCAAGCAAGTGGTCATTCATCAGAAACCACTTTTTAACCACAATTTTTCACGTAGATGCATTTTATACCTGGCCAGCCGAACATGTCGTAGTGGATCGACATATTATCGGATCATTGGTGTCTCTACAGCTGTAACACTGCAATCCGTCTGTAAATAATGCAAACATTTGTATTCAAGCTCGATTATGTCGAAATAATTGAGCATTATAGACACTCTTGAATCCGTTGAGTGGGAAGATACAAAAATAAATATGGAAAGATCACGATAACGCTCCCCGAATGGGACCTTCAATCGCACGGTGGCCACATTTGTATAACATTGTGACATTATTTGACATGTGCGACCTTCCATCGGCATATCCGCGGATTTGCGAATTCATATAAATAGTTTTTTAAGCATTAACAATTTTTACACAGCATCCCATATTTAAGAAATTATTCGTGTACGTTATAGTTTGTTGTCGAATAACCGACGGCCGGTAGTTTAGATGCGTAGGGATTAAATCACGAGTGCGAATTATTTCGATTCTAACACGGTTTTTACTAAAGATTTATACAATGTATCATAGTGTTCTTGTTAACTATTTTATGTTTCGTTCCGCACATAAAAATAACTTTCGGCTGTTCTGTCGATCAGATCTCCGCCGTAGTATTTTGTCACGTGACTTTCATTCATAAAATACCGGATTATTACGCTGGTGGAAAAGGTATTGGCATGTTTTGTTAAGTTACAGCGCGTGCTTTCAGTGTATAAGCTCCGCCCATAATTATTGCAGAATAAACCATAGACGACTTTCTTCTTTTTAGAAACTATTATAATCCACGGGTTTAAAATTACATTGCTGTGCGTTGACCACTCCCATAAGGTGACATCTATAATACGCATTAATGTTTGTGTTTGTTGCGTTCTTAACTCCGAAGCAATTTGTAAAATAAAAGCTGGATATCTCTGAACTATTGACAGTAATCATGTATCGGGTAAGACATTAATTTATAATTTCTAAATAAGTATTAAAACAATAGTGTTGTAGACGGGCGGTTTGGGAATAGTCCTTGTATAAAAACAGAGCTATCACTGAATGTGATTATTTTTGTCTTTCATACAAGTTTTCAAGATAAAGTGCTCAAAAATACGATTAAGTAGAAGTCGGTATTTTGCAATAAAGAGCTATATATAGTGTTTTTACCTCAAATCAGTCATGCGATTCGTTTTTAGAGACAGCGATGAATAACACTCTGTCATACACGTTAAAACTTTGGTCTAGTTATTACAAAAAAAAGTATTGCGATATTTGAACTCAAAGTGAAACATTGCCCTTTGAGGTAGAAATGTGGTCTTTCCTTAAGTAACCCGTCTCAAAAAGATCGGTTATGGAGAAATGCTTTAATTCATGGTAAAGCCAGACACGTTCTACTTGGAATTTAAAGTGCAGCGTTTGCAGTGTTTTTACTTTTGCACTTTAAATATGACTGTACCATCAACACGGTAGAAATATGACGGATTTGCAAAACAATCCTTCTCGTTAAAGTCAAAATTTGTGCCAAGTTATTTCAAATCCGTCAAAACATTGTGATATTAAAACTTGAAATAGGCCCTTTTGAAAGTTAAGTGCAATACATTTGCTTAAAATCTGAATACATGACATAGATATTTAAGTCAGTATTGCGGTAATGAGTTAAAACCACAGACAGTTACATCGGTATCGGGCCGATAATATACTTGTGGATCGGCTCTGTCGTTTATTATTATTTAAATAATTGTCAAGTTATTGAATTGTGTAGTTAAATTCTATTTTACATACACTCACCTGACATGTGACCTCTGTCTTAATTGAGAGTCATGCAAAATTCTGTTTTCACGTGTTATGTTGATACCAAATTTCGTAAAGAATATGATATGTATATTCCCACTTTTTATACAGACAAACGGACACACGGAAGAACACGGGAAGGGTTGACAGAAAGACGAACAAAAAAGTTCCATGGGTAAATAATGTTTTCTGTCCATATCTCATGAAGGTTTTGCGCAATTTCAATGTTGAGTGTTGTTCAATTTTTAGTAACATTGAAATGAATTTGGATCCTTGCTGACAAAATTAAGTTTGTACAATGTCTTTAATAAGTATATAAAGTTTTTTTTGTAAAAATCTTTAGTTTTTTCTGTGAACTCACTGGATATAATTTTATCTTATTAATATCAAGTCAAATCTTTTGACCAATATATATACCAAAGTTTATAATAAGAACATGATTTTTGGAGTTAATATATTTTTCAATTGTGTTTTTATAACAGTGATCTGACGTTTGACGATTTAAGAATATGATTCAAACAGTCGTACAAAAACCTCATATTGTCCTTTATAAGTGTACAAGTTCCATAAAAAAAATAGTAGTTTCTTAAAAATCGCTATAATAAGCGTTGCGGACGTACTGATGGAGGAACTGAATCACAGAAAGTGCATGATGGTTGGAGGGTTAACCTAATGTCAACTCCGGCAAAACGGTAGTAGATTATTTTACATTATGCTTCACGACTTTCACTTTTATATAGCTGATCCGACGAACATGCGAAAAAACGGGCTATTGCATACCCCTTCCTTTTACAAGTACGTTAGCTGTATGCAAACACATAACATCTTATTACTAATAAATTCTATAAAAAAAGCATTTACTTACAAGAAATGTTGATCCTGACAGCAATCAGGAGAGCGAAAACTAAAATAATTACAATATACATAATATTTTTTTAAACCAATACCGGACTACTTATCGAAATTATAGATAGTAATGTTTATAACATATAATGTGCAATAAAATAAATACAACTTGAACCAGTTTTCTTTAACTTGTATACATTAGAGGTTTCAATAATGTTCCGATGAATTATTCCGTTCAGTACATGCTCTGACCAAAATAGGAATAGAATAAATTTTGAGTTTCTGTTGAAACTGTTTGCTGTCGAACAAACCTATTAAAACAAATGTAATCGGCAGAAGTGTGCAAACTTTTTACAAAATGACCATTTAATTGTGCACGTTTAAAAATAAACTTATTTTACATACAAATAATGTACACACTTTCAATGAATGAAATTATATTAGCATTATTATTTACGAATATTCATTCTGTAGCTATTTTCAAAAAACAGCATGCCCATTATAAAAAAAAATCATATACAATATTAACACCAAGATTTATATTTGTATTTGCATACTTTTACTACGATTAAATAACTCACCAATCTCCGTAAACATCGTTCCGTCTACAGTAAAAATTATCGACGAATGATAAGAAGCGTGTTATTTCGTACACATTTAAAGTATTAACATTTAAAGGTGCTTATGGATTTTTTTGTAGCATATGTTTCATATAAAACAGTAATTGACATAAAACATATTATATTTATTTATATACAACCACAATCTGCACACCTTTTTGGAGTCAGTTATTTCTCTTTCTATTGTAGAAATACATTTACTGATATTCAGCATACATCAGCTATATTTACATATTAAAACTACGAGTTAATACACCCATACTGGCCAATGGTATGTTAATAAATTGGTGGTCGGAGAGGCTATATAATGAAATTCCATAAAAATAATAGATTTGCCAGTTAATGGTTTAACACGCAAATTATCAAGAACGCTAGGGTAATAAAACGTAATATAGTTGTCCGCTCAACATAGGCGAAAATAAGATTAAGAAAGTAAAATTATATATCGCTAAAACAAACACATGTTTTCAAATATAAGTACTCTATGTAAATAGATGTAATGAAATTATTTAATCTCTAATCATTTCAAAAGTACACATACACTGCATTTCATATTTGATCGGATGTATGTAGTTCAATAACAATATTTCGTTACATTTATATTTAAAATTTTTAAGTATAGGATTTTATATATTTGCCGATGTGCCTTTAAGCTGTAGATGATATAAGCCACATGTTACAGCCCGGACATTTTCCACGTTCATATTTGGAAAGAAAAATGTAACGGTATAAATGTTTCATACTGTCAACGTTTGCAGCGAGTTTTCTTTACTTGTTTATATGCACTGTAACACGGACAGCACATATCCTTGATAAAAATTAGAACATCCTTGTAAGCAAAGCTCTTTCAATGATGAACATTTTGTAAAATATTTGTAAAAAATTGCACTAATAATTTCAACCGGTTTGCACAAATATATTTTGGATTCAACCTTTTATGACCAACGAGATATATTTATAAGATTCAATAATCATATACAGGAAGTATAGCAAGTGGGATAGGAATGTTTTGTAACTGAAAACGTTACCCCAAACGTAAGTTTGACTATCTTGCAATGCAGTAGCAGTTGTCGCGTACTTTTACCGAAATATTTTAGTAATTGATTGACCGCGCAGAATGATATCGCATTCAATGCATATCAAAATACATATTTAGAAAGAATACCGCATACGTTGTATTCTATCATTCAATAAAATCGCAATTTTGCTCGTCCCAATCGTAATACTAGACGTCATGTGATATCTGTAATTTTTAGATGGTCGCTTTAGCGACCGTCTAATGTGCTTGATGTAAAATTCAGGTCGATACGGCCTGGGTATGATTAGCCCAATTCCCGCTTACACTACGCGCGAAGAAAGAGTTGTATAATTTATGCAAGAGGTTTGAGTTCTCCAATTATGTTTATTCACAAATGGAAACATTATATTAATATCGTGTTAAATGAAATAGTTTCGAATGGTGTTTTATAGAAAAGAATAAAAAAAAACAATGATCGTATTGCACGTGTCGCGGAGGAGATTGTTTATGAATGATTAAAATAGTCCACTTTCTGCTGCGTCTGCGTGACGTAGTATTTTCGCTCATTTCATTCATAAATCTGAGGCTGGCGATAAACAAAGGGGAGTCCGGGTGAGAATTACGCACTAGTATAAGGTTACGCTTGTTTATATTCACAGGTCTCAATTAATAACACGTTGACAACGAGTTCAACAATTATTACCGGGATACGATAGACAACATAAAAATGATTCATTATCGCTGAAACTGTTAAAAAACATTTAAATATAACAAGAATATTCTCTAAAAAATGTAGTCTTGCTGTTTTGAAATAAGGTTTGGAATTTTGGTTTCTAAATAACTTAATTAAAAACAAAAGTTTAATTATAGTGTTTTTTACTTTTAGTCGCATATTTACCGCATTATAATGTGTGTTATAATAGGCAAACCGTACATTAGTAAAATTCAATCTGCCTTCGCACATAGAAGGAATGGGTCAATTAGGTGCTGCGTTTCCTTTGCTTACTTCAGTTAGAGGTCAATTCTTTACGTAAAAGCAATCACAAGGCCCCGGCTTCAGAGGAATTGCGGAGCGTTCTTACATAATTAAAGTCGTAGTCGCATGGTATTTGCGTTTAGCGTCCTATTTGGTCACGTGGTTCTTTTTCGCGGGTGTTTTGGCATTCATGATATGAGGCTATTAATAGATGCGCCTGTCGATAAACAAAGGAAAGTTTACGGGCGATAACAACGCAATAGGTTACGCTCTCACATACAACTCAATGACGTAGTACAGGTCGTAAATTGAGCGATTTGGGAAAAAGTTGACGCTTATTTATATTCTCAATTTATAAAACGTTGAACATAAGTTCAACAATAACTTCAGCGATACGATAGACTAAAAAAAATCATAATCGCTTAACCCGAATATAACAAATAATTTATAATAATAATACGAATGACCTGTTTCATAACCTCGTTGAAGCTACTACATCGGGTATTTCTGGAAAGCGTTCTTGGTTCTCAACACATAGCGGCGATCTTTTGTATTTACGGGTGCTAGCAACGCAATAGTAGAAGCTTAGTAGAAGGGTTAGCTTGTTTATATTCACAGTTCTCAATACATTGACAGTTGGATATGAGTTCATCAATTACTCAGGCATACTATAGGCAACCTCGAAAATGCTTTATAATCGCTAAAACCGAAAACAACTAAATATATTATATTAAATATATTTATAACAATACATGTCTTTTAAAAATGTAGTCGGCGTATACGCCGACTTTGAAATAAAGTTAGCAATTTACTTCTCTAAATAATTGAATACAATTAAACAAAAGTTAAACTATTGTGTTGTGTTTTTCACTTGTAAGCTGCATATTCACCGCATGAAATGTGTGTTAGCATTGTCAAACCACACATAAGTGTGAGTAAATAAAAAATATACTACGGGAGAGCACTTCATATGTGTCCTCATATGCCTTGTTATGAGTATCTTTCTTCATTATCGAAATATATCGTATGTTTATATTTGATTTAAACGCAGTTTTCTTTCGTCACATTTAAATCACACGTCAATAGCGCCGTCATGCGAAAATGGGTCTTATGCGTTTCGGCAAGCGTTTGTTAAACCCAACATGTGCTCTTGCGCAGTCAGGCCATAGGCGACGATGTTCGCTTTAAAATCACTCAATATGTTATGTTTCTCCTTACCAGAAGGAGGGATAGCTGAGTGGGCTATTTATATGATGGGCGCATATGGAATAAGACCCATTTTCGCATGACGAGGGTCATAACAAATCTCATTGCGAATTGAAAATCCCACATTTAAAAACAATGCTTTTTGATACAAAATTGAATTCAAAATAGCAAACTTGTTAATAATGGCAGCCTATCGACGCATTAAGGAATGATTTCCAGACGTGCTGACCAAGTACGGCAAACATTGTGGTATGATAATTAAACGATTTTCACTTATCGTGACACTATACTATTTCGCTAATGATTGTTTTCTCATCTTGGAGGCGAAATTGAAATTCTGCGAGATGGATTGTAACGCGTAATTGTAACAGGTCCACAATTTGTGTCGTTTGAGCATACAGAGAGTCCGGAATTCCTTACACTGAACAGTGCTACATCCTTTGAATTGAGCACATACGCAGTGATGTAGCAAAAATTCAGAGGTTGTATCTCGAATCAGCTTATTAAATATTCGAAAATATTCATGCGTGTCTGTTGGCGTTATGTTAAAGTCACTAAGATGAAAACTGAAACAGCTTCGCCTAAAAGCGCATTAGTGCTCTATACCTATGTTTATGTTAGCGTTGTTGACACCGTGTGAACTGCTCGGGTAACAAGTAAAGCATAAACAGCAATGTTTATATACTTTTATTCCTCCATATACAAGATACGAAGATTATTGTATATTTTGAATTTGTATGTGGTGTCAAAAATCAAAAGTTTTGTACACGGAACTTTCATTATGAATTTATATTCTTGGTGAGATAGTCATTTGATATTAGAAAAAATATTCCTTTAATATGATGGTGACTGCAAATTTTCTTTATATTAAGTTCTCATTACCATTTTCATCATACTTTCTTTGCTTTCAAAACTTCCAAAAAAGCATGCTGTTTTTATTTTGTCTTAGTTATTTCTATGAAATAATAAGGATGATAAAAAATGCACACAAAACTCGACCCGTGCGCTATGACACACACTTTTTTAAGTTGAATGGCGTGTGTTGATTTCAAACTTGCGATTGATTTTGAAAAATGAATTGCGTGTTAAATTATGCAATAGCGAACATCTTCAGTGCCTTCGGCGCTTTGATTGGCATGTATTGCCAGCATGATTTGAGTTGCCAAATAAAGCGCACTAAAACAAGGTAGCTTATCTGTAATAAGTATCGCGCGTAAAAACAAGCGCTTGAATGACTTAACTGTTAGGATCGGTCGAATAAGGGACTTTTTTTAAATCTTATGTTATGTGTTTACTCACAAATTTATAATATTTGGAATAACATACATATAGTTGTATAAACAAACACAAAACATTCAACATGAATCAAACCAGGAACATTCGGTAGCAAATTTCAACTTGCTACTCCTGTCCCATTCACACTTGTGAACTTAGAAGCCGATTGTAAATGCTATGATATCACTTTGCGTATTTTACAAATGTTTTATTCTCTTATCGATTGCGATCGATGATATTTTTTTACATAACATCAGGACTAAATCAGGACTGTTATTTCTCTTGTTTTTATTTTCTCTTCTAAAATATAAGGTTAAATAGAGATTGTGTCGATGACAAGCATTTTCGTTAAAAAGAAATATGCGCAATGAAGAACAAACTCTAAGTATGGTATGAGAGAACATAAAATATCTGCTTATTGTAATATTTAGAGAAAATAAAAACGTTTGAACAAAGCACCAACGAATGCATTTTATTTATTGAACCATTGATTGTTCGTATATATAATTCGCAATTCTATATTTTAATAATGATATGATCGGATGCAAAAAAAACTCAACAAATAGTTAACATTTTGAGAAAGAGAATACCTACAAGTCAGATCAAAATGCTCCAAGATTGTTACAGATCAAGGACAAACACACGTTGTGCTGAGACCCGGTTAAGTGACTTTATGTTATAATCACGGGCGGTTGTAGGTCAATGTGATGATAAGGCGTTTGGAGCCCACTATAACTTCTTAATGCAGCACAATGGAAATTTAAGCAAGTTTAACATTCGGTATTGAACAAATAAACAAGGTCTCAACATGCTTGGTCTCATTTTAGTACACTAAGCATAATATTGTGTCAGTGAAGATTAGGTAAACAAATAAAGACGTTAATTAAATACCTTTAAAAGGCTATAGCCATTGAAACCCTCGTGCAATAGCCCCGATACCAGTCAATTTATTGATAAAAACAATATATATGTTATTCTCTAAACGTACTTTTGTGCACAATTTGATATAACTGACAAATTAAACATATATAATAATTGATGACACATGCGTGTCTTGTTTTCCTTAAATTAAATTATGTAATCATAATAATGCCTTAAAGTGACTTATATGATTATTTTTAGAAGCATTAACATATTGATTTTAATATAGTATAATTGGAACTTAATTATTTAATGTCGGTATAATTTTTACGAATGTTAGCAATATACCAATGGAGCTAAACGACTCCGACACTTAATGTATGACGCTGTTACGAAAAGTTATTCATCCTTTGATTAAAAGGCCCTCTATGTCCTGGTTTCTTTGAAGTACACGTATTAGTATGACCTTAACGAAGCAGACGTTGCCTCTATGCCGTACCTTAAGACATTATTTGTAAGTCCACTTGTTTAATTGGAAAGACTTCCATGAATTTATTCCGATTGTGGGTAGTTGTATACATTTATCCAGCGTTCTGGAATATTAAACAAGTGATCTTTAGTGTTCAGTAACATAGGTTAGATATTCTTTTGAGTTTTAATTCTAATGCGCACGTCCACAGATAGACGAATTGTCAATTGCCATAATTGGTATGTTTTCACAGAGCCCACAATACAAGGAACGTGTGCGTATGTTAACTTATATGGTTTGAATCTTTGAATCTGCTACGCAACACACAGGCAAATAAAGAAATGAAACAGTTTTGCACATACATATATTTTACTTTAAGTAAACATTGTTCAAACCAACCGGATAATTTGACTATATGCTATGAAAGCCGAAATTACAGGCTTGATAATAAGTGTGAAATAAATGTTTGGTAAATCAAAACTCTGCTCAAAACGGAAAACGGACTGAAATCTTATGTAGTTGCAGTTGTCGTACACTTTTACCGAGATACTACAGTTATTGTACCAACCCGCATACACAATACACACATTGAAATCAATGGTATTGCATTTTGTATTCAGCATCATTAAATAGAATTATTTATTTATATAAATTATATATATTTATATATGAATGTCTTTGCATAAGATGCATCGCTTTTCCTATTGTATATTAGTGAGTTCACATAAATATAATGCTTGAAATTTGCATTTGTTCGAAAGCATTAACCTGATTGCGATGCAGCATAGTTGTAACTTAATTGATTGACGTCGGTGCAATTTAAACAAATTCAAGCAACCTACCAAACGAGCTAAAGAGAACGGCACTTAATATATGACACTGTCACGAAAGATTGTTCATCCCTGTGATGATAAGGTTTGGATGCCCTCAGTTGTTTCTAAATACAGCAGATAGCATATATGAGAATTGTCATAAGAAAGAAGACGTGGTATTTCTGCCGAACCGTAATACAGCATTAAGTCTGTGTGTCCACGTGGGAATACTCCCATGTATGTGTTCAAATCGCATGGAGTTGCGTACTTTTAACCAGCAATCTTTAATGTTTTACTATTGCTCTTTAGTTCACAGTGTTACTTTTATTTTTTAGTTTAAGACTAGTGATGAGTTATCAAAATTAAGTTAAAAGATCGTTGAATTGACAATTTCCATATAATTTATTCATATAGTCCGATCCTACAAGAAACGTGCGTATAAGTTATAATTTCTAAAGTTGAATCTGTTATGCCTCTACATCACACAAAGTAGAAATTCAATAAATAGAACATATTGTTCCGAATCAATGAAAGCAATTTATCATTAAACAGAACTTACTATTATACCGCTACACGTTATCTAAGTCCCCAAATCTCATGTGTAATAATGTGAATGCATTATTAAATATAAATTTATATAAGGAACCTTCGTGTTTTGTTTTCGAGAAATTACCATGTGTGCAAAACTAGCCACTCAAAGCCACATCAGAAATCTCTTTGTTTGCAAACAATTAGTTCCAAACTTCATGAGGCGTAAAATACAATTAAGTTTCGAGCCTATGCGGCTCAAAATATGAATGAGTTGAAAATTTCAAGCGGTAATAAATATATTAAAAAAATCCAAACTAATAGCGGCTCCAATTAGCGTCTCAAAATATGAATAGGTGTCCCTCATAAAAATGGAATTCAAATATTATTTGCGCAACGACATAATTGTTTAATGTAGATTAGTTTATCAAGAAAAATAATCGATACATTTTTACATATTTAATCGTAATTGTATTTATAACCATACATTTATAAGCTAAAATCTATTCGTGAATGCTTCGCTTGCTGCATTTGATGAGTACTGTATGATTCAGATTGCAGAGTATCTTAGTCCCATTGAAACTTGCCTCAGCATATTTGATGGAGCAGCTTTAAAGAAAAGATAACGAATTTGATATTCAAACATATGTGCAATGTATATAATTTCGGCATACAAATATTTAGTGTATAAACGTTCCAGTATAAGCATAATACATATAATGGTTATTCATCATACGAGAATGTAAATCCAAAATAAAGGTGATTGAGACATTTTCATTTGATAAGTGCAAAGTCGCTGAAATGAATATAGAGAAACTAAAAAGCAAAACTTAAGTCTGCAGTACACGTATTTCAAAAAAGCTTTATCTTTTAGAAATCGTCGAATAAAAACAGAGTGAAAAAAAATGAAACAAAAACAATTAATTGCTTTTTCGAATTTGTTTTTCAAACCGTGTTCACTTTACACGAAATATATATCACATATCAACGCGTGTATGAATGTTTTCATTTTTGTTACAGAAAATATTTTCAACTACAGTATATTTTAAATATTATATGTAAGCCGCTAATTGCTTGTATTATTAGACAAAAGAATACGATAGAGCTGGGCAAGACGTCTATATTTATATCAATTTTTGGATACTTTATGTTAAGAGTATATTATAAACAATATGTGAAATTAAAGCTCTAACGTACTTATTCAATTGTATTAAATTATTCTTGTGCAATTCCAACTGGCAAGTTGTTTATAAATGGTACGAAATATAAAGCACTTATGTTCATTATATTATTCTATATGGTTTCAAATTTGGTTTTACACCAGACTGATAAAACATTAAATAAACCAAAAATTATTATAACAATGTGATATGTGAATAAGCGTTTGCTCTAAATTCTTAAGTAATTACGTCCATAACATATTGATGTTATAACTTTACTGTAACCGTTACAAAACAAGTCAGTTTAACCATTCTTTTTTCAAGACAACGGTTGTAAATAAGTTACGTTAATCAATCAAATATCGAAGATATTAAATTATAAACAGCATACAAATCACAAAATTGTGCATGTATTACGAAAATCACGCAACATTTTCATGATCACAGTGAACATGTGCATGTATGACGTCATTGAACAGTATGATGTTCAAGACATTTAATACTGATACGGATTTCATAGTGCAAAACTCGGAAATTATTTTTGTTCATATTTGTATTTATATAATACCGAAAAAACAACAACAATTGTTAAGGATTATCTTTAAATAATGGAACGTAGCATGTCTATGTATTTTTTTACAGATCAAATAATTGTGAATAATTGTCATTAGGACAAGATTTGCATCGTTCACAGAATAATAATACTAATATGTCGTACTATGTACATATTCCTTCTGGTCTAAACAAGACAGCAACATTCGTCTGTTCTGCCTTTTAAGTGCTTGATTTTTTCTTGTGTAATAGTGCTTGATAGTTCGTCAAAAAGTTGTAATTCTGTTACTCTTGTATCTTCAATGCAATTGAGTAATTAAATAGTAATTAAATTGAATGCGTTTTAATTCCCTTTTATTATTGTTTAATTTGAGTTACAATGCTATGACGTTAAATTTTATTTACACTTAAATGTATTATGAATATTGCTGGGCAAAGTGTGAGGTTGAGTGCTCTATAACCAGGTTTAAACCCCCAATGCTTTGCATTGACCGTTCCAAGGCGGTGACCCCAGCTTTATTCATATTTTGTGTTTATGTTGGTTTGTATTGTGCTGTATTGTGCTGTTTTGTACTGTTTTGGCAATCGGTCACTTGCCTTAAATAAAGGACCAACTAATTGTTTTTAATGAAAATTCAATACTGCTCCAGAAGCTGGAGTTTCACTTCTTTATATTGAAATTGATGAGGTTAGTGTAGAAAATACATCCACCTCTCTGGTATATTCATGTGCATTTTTAGGGGGGTGGGGGTCAAGCTCAAAAGGGGACCGACCTGAATAACCTGAATATGTCGAACTGTTGTGCTGAAAATCTGTTTTGCCGTTTCATTACCTTTTAAAATATAAAATAAATGTGCGGTGCAATATAAGAAATAGTAGACACCATTTATAGCCTAACTTTCAGCCCTAAAAAGATAGCTAACGTCAGTCTTTAGCTTCGGTCTTTTATAAGTTAAAGAGTTTTATAGTTCGTCACTAAAATGCGACAAAGCCCTCAGTGGTGATTTCTCACTTGTATTATACATAATTGTTAACCATTCGGTAGAATTATCGTCTCGTTAATATCCATTCGATAGTCTTGAGTAAGTAGAGTTTGTAAACTGTTTTTGTACTAAGATGTCACTAACGAAGTATGTGTTCATTTCAGGCTTACTGATTTAATACTGAAACATAATTACAAGTCTTTGTTTTAAGAAGGTAAAGCAATTTTAATTCAATCAATATAGAAAACATTTGGACTCCATAAACTATTTCAGGAGAGAAGCTTTTGTTATTATCCTCTTGTTTAAACATGAGCCAAAACAGTAAAAAGCGAGGATTAATAGGATCACTGCTTTGGAACTGTACATTCACAGCTTTGGGTGTTTAAACTGGTTTGAGGGCTAGCCGCACCACACTCTTACCCTAGAATTATTCACAAACCAAATCCGTGTCTAAAACGATCTTAATTAAATGTACGTATTGAGACAAACAATGAACACATGGATGTCAAAACGTGACGAGTGAATCGACATAATTAATTGTATTGTTGTAGTTTCGTAAGTATCGGGCATCTATTACAACAATTAAGGGATAGGGTTTTAATATCTGAGTATACACAGAAATATGGTCCAACTATACAATACATTAAACGATTAATTTAGAGATGTATATTCAGAAAATAAAGTATGTTTAAGCAAATAAGATATTAAACATGTTTTATCATCTTTACAAAACATTCTGTGGCTGTTATTCACTTCAGACTGAAATATGACCCCGTTTAAGAAATGTACGAGGATAAGTTCCTCTTCCTCCTTCCTCCACACATCACACAGCAAACTAATGTGGTATTTAATATTGAGAACTACCAAACCATACAAACTTAATTAGGAGAGCATTTATTCTTCTTATCCACTGCTTGTACAACAGATACTAAATTATTATCATACATTGATTATAATGGTCTTTTATGGGAACTGATTCTATTTTAGAGTAACCGGATTATGTTCAGTGGCGGACAAATACTTAAAGATGTAACGTCTATTTCGAATTTCAATAAATAAATAAATGTATCAACATTCAAAAATGATTTACTTAAATAGTGCTTACTATCAACACAGCGATAAGCATCGTTTGACTTTCGATTTCCAAGAAGACACATGCATTCCCGTGTATTATCTGATGTCGGGATACACACATGGCTGCATCCACCGTTTCTTATAGAGCATACATTGCTTCCTGTACAGAAAACAATAAACAAATTACAAGTACACACATGCACCTTAATTTATGTGTATTGGACACAACGGATAAAACGGCTACCGCATCTCTCACATGAGCAGTATAAGCCATTACGGCAGGTCAAACGAGAACCTTTTCTTAGATGATTGATTAAATTCGCTTGAATTGACCAACTATAACCTAGGTACATTGACAAAACTATTGGGACGTTAAACAATGCTATTTAGGATCGTATTTCTTATAACTAAAGCTTCTTTAAAAAATTAACATACATATTAAATTATCTATCTATCACATGAAATTAATAGCTTGATGAATTTATACACAAATGGGTTCATATAAAAATACGGCTTACACATTTGTTCTTTAATTAGTGTCACATCAGCAAATGCCTATAAAATGACATTCATCTTCTAAATCTGTGTCATTATAACATAAACAATACATTGATTCTCCACTTAAGTAGTAAATTAGAATGTGGGTCGAGCTGAAAATAAAATGTTGCGCTTACCAGCTAAAACCAACTTTTTATGAAAGTTCAATTCATGTATAACATTGAAAACATACTGGTTCTTCTAACGTTTTACCCGAATTCTGTTCACTTATGTTGAAATTAAGTCAACCTTAACTCACTTTTTATGCAAAACAGATACGTTCCATTGGTTTTGCTTAAGTTTAAGGCCTTTATTGATTTCATAAGCATGGTTGTATTTGATTAAACGACTGATTCACATTCTCACAACAATCAATTAAAAAATGATATATGATTTGATGCTCCGTTAGACATTTTGAATGAAATATTAAAGTTTCATCCGGGGTGTGAAAAATGTGCTTGAAAAAATACGTGTTATTGATCAGGCTTATGTATTCCAAAAAATATATATATCAATGCAATGAGAATTACTTAATCAAACTACCAGTGTTCCTTACTGGGATTAGAGTACCATTAAGTAGGGATGAAGTTTGTACAGCTTTTGTACAGATTTTAATAAACAGAGCATACAATGTCATTTTGGTCATGGTAACGTATCTGTTCTATACATGTGTAAATGTTTATAATGTTAATGTTTGTATGAAAAATATAAGCTCACAAAACATTGTGAAAATAAACAATAACTTTCAAACATTAGGTAAAACAACATATCCTTCAAATGTGTTGTGTTTATTAATACACCGCGTGCAAAACACCGAGCATTGAGTTCTTTGTAATCGTGGTAACGTATCTGTTTTCTACATGTGTCAGCAATAACAATCTGGTTTTATGGTATTAAATAGAAACCAACAGTTATGATAAAAATAGTAATGTGATAGTCAAAATGTTATATGTTTTATATGTACATTACAAATTTTAAAACATAAACATGTATGTACGAAATGAATGTAATTATTTTTGCAGTATTGTACATGGTATGGAATGGAAGTCAATTGTGTTAATTTTTACATACACATAGATACTGTCAAAACACAGAAGGAACGTTAACAATAACTTTAAAATTAGAATTAGAATGGTTTTAATAATTTTAATTAAACAAAATCATCATGCGCATAAAAATTTACTCCGTACACACCGCTTGTTCTACAAAAAATGTTAATATTACATAAAGCGATATCGTTAGTACTAGTACGTGTCTAAGTTCGTGTATATTAATTTGTTAAAGCGTTTAATGAGATACCGGCATCACGTTTTTAAAATCAAAGTTTAATAATGTTCATATCAAACACAGTTTTATTTTTATCAATGTTATATAAAAGATCTACATATTGTGTTTTGTGAAGCACCATCGAATATTATTATACATAATTAGATAGGGGATTTAACAAATTAAAATAATCCAGTTTTTTCCTTTCCCGTTGTATCTCGGCTCTTGATTTTGCAATGCTGTTTGAAATGATGGATATCTATTTACTATTAAGGTCTACTTTTTTAACACAGGCTACATCAAAAAAGTTATTTGTTATATTAAACTATGATATTTTGTCATATCGAAACATTTTTATTCAAAATTCAAAAGTATATTACACATATAGCTCCTAAATATAATCATGTATTGTTTTAAAACAGATACGTTAACAGACAAAACAGATACGTTACCAAGAATGTCAAAGAGTTCTACAATATATTTCTCGGGATATTTCTATATCGAGTTATTCTATGTCATCAAATATCAACAAAATATATTTCTTCGATATAAAGAGTAAAATATTGTATGTATGTCTATCTTTTTTCCAACGAAATTTGCAAAAATGTCAACTTACCCTTGTTATCCAGAGCCTCTTATATTTTGTTTTCCTTTCTTTAAACGAAAATGGCAGAAAAACGCCGTCCAGCGATGTTCCTTGATACATGACGTCATAAGCTATTATGCTATCACTTGGTTATCGCGCGAAAATATCAATTAAATCTCATTTAGCGAAAATCGGTAACGTAGCTGTTCGTAACGTATCTGTTCGTAACGTATATGTTTGCCCAAGACTAAACTACATCAGATGCGTCATTTATATTTGTCAAATCTATCGAAGTGGATCATTTTTGGTAATTACGTATTTCAAATTTACTTTAAAAGACCCGATATACATATACCAAGGAGGGTAAATGATGCTCAGTGAGAAAGGATGGTAACGTATCTGTTCCGTTTTAAAGAAAACAACATGTCGCCTTACCTTCATGAAGGCATCATTGCTTTTGAATGTTTCTGGTAGCAATATTTATGTCTAGATGATGAAATATAATGTTTTGTGAATTAAAGAAGGCAGTTTTAATCATCAAACGGGTTATACTATTGTTATTCAAGTAGCTCTGAAGTTTGGTAACGTATCTGTTCAATGCTTCAGGGACATGGTTTTCAATATTTTCAAAAATAAAATATTCTTACAGAATTTGATGTAAGTTATTTGAACTTTATTTATACTTTTGATGGATTTTTTTCATCTCATGATTTTCGGGAAAGTGATATACAACCAAACGCAGTATGTGCTTCGGTGGTTGGGGTTATTGAAAAAACGTTTAAATAGCACCTTTACATGCTGGAATTATCGAAAAAAAACGCACACGAAACGTCATTTATGGTATCTTTTAAGTACGTAATGCTCGTGAAATACAAAGCAGCAAACATGTTTTCCAGCAACATCACAGGAAAATATGTACGTGGGACAGAATTTACTCCTAATTTAATACTTTAGTGGAGAATTAATGAATAACGCTCATTTCGTGGAATGTTGTTCTAGGTATATCGGCCAGTTTGGATTCTAAACGTATGTGCAGAAACTTGTATTCATACATTAAATAAACGCAGACGATTAGGAAGACGATAAGAAAAAAAGTCAAAATATTCTTTGTATTCAAAAGACGTTAAAAAACATTATACATATCTAAAACATGACTTTTATTCATTTTACCATACCGCTCTCGTTTAAAATTGTCAACAAGTCTGCGTTTGAACACTCTCGCAAAACTATATATGTGCACCACGTTTGAATTTTCAATTACATCACAAATCAAAAACTATTAAACATGTTCTCTGCATTTGTCACCCAATTTGTATAACCTTTTTTACAATCGTTTAAAGCTTGTTTGTAAACAGTTTACATATTAATAGTTTTATTGTTAAGAATATTAAACCAATATTTTATACTTTTATCAAACATGTTCACATACCACGGATATCTACCTGATGCTCCATAAACAGCAACATAACATTATTTATTTTAACCTGAAGCAATCGTGGCACAATTTAAAATGTATGCGTTCAATATCATCTGACTTTGTAAAACCCCATACTTTTGCCGCATAATTGTATGCAGATCCCCCAAAGGAGTAAAACAACTGTCATAATATTTTTTGTTTTAAATCCTAGTCAAGGCATTTTATCAATAACGTTTTCATGGGTTTCAGGTCTTTACCAACCAAATGCTATTGGATTAATTAAAAACTTCCAACATGATTTAGCACTGTTTCTAAATAGTTAAAGTTATCAACAACTTAAGTATCATAATTATGGCAAACCCATTTTTCACTTTTTTTAAACATGCTCTCTTCCGAAATATCATCATTTGCGTTTAAGCAGTTTAAACGTTAAACCCCCAATAATTTCAGTATAAAGATAATCTATCTAAATGTGATTTGACTTCAGCAGATGAGTTGCCTAAAGTAGCCATGTCACCGGCAAAATATGTAAATTCAACAACATATCATATTACAGATGATGATGATGATGATGATGATGATGATGATGATGATGATGATGATGATGATGATGATGATGATGATGATGATGATGATGATGATGATGATGATGATGCTGATGATGCTGCTGCTGCTGCTGCTGCTGCTGCTGCTGCTGATGATGATGATGATGATGATGATGATGATGAAGACGAAGATGATGATGATGAAGAAGAAGATGAAGATGATGATGATGGTGATGATGATGATAATGATGATGATGATGGTGGTGGTGGTGGTGATGATGATGATGATGATGATGATGATGATGATGATGATGATGATGATGATGATGATGATGATGATGATGATGATGATGATGATGATGATGATGATGATGATGATGATGCTGATGATGATGATGCTGCTGCTGCTGCTGCTGCTGATGATGATGATGATGATGATGATGATGATGATGATGAAGACGAAGATGATGATGATGAAGAAGAAGATGAAGATGATGATGATGGTGATGATGATGATAATGATGATGATGATGGTGGTGGTGGTGGTGGTGATGATGATGATGATGATGATGATGATGATGATGATGATGATGATGATGATGATGATGATGATGATGATGATGATGATGATGATGATGATGATGATGATGATGATGATGATGATGATGATGATTATGACAGCAATCAGGGCAGCGAAAACTAAAATAATTGAAATATACTAACTTAAACCTGTCAGTGTTATCAAAATTAACATTTAATATCTGTTTGAGGGACATGATTTCAATGTTCACAACTAGTTGCAAGTTTTATGAATTCAATTTTACAAATATAGATGGTTATAGCAAGTCTCTGGATTGTTGCCTACAATAAGCATATGTCGCAAAACCAAAACATTTTTGACCAATATTCAACGACAGATTTCTATGAATGTTTTATTATGTTCATTTACAATTTTATTTCGCTGTTAACTATAAATGCACTCTTAAACTTAGGCGGCTGTGTGCATACATATGTATGTGTATACGATGACAATGCAATTGTTTGAGTTGAGATATAAAGTAATTAAAGAAGTAATGATGTACTACTGTTTCCATAAATACTAGCCGTATTAATGGCATATCAATGAATTGCTATCTGTCACAAATATGTACACTGATATGCTAAAGAAATACTAGTAATGAGAAAAAAAGTTTTCTAAAACAAAAAGAAATAATTCCGTTTTGAAGTAACGTAATTATGTTTCAGATTTTAAGTAATACTGCTCACTTATCTCGGACAACATCGTTCGGTCCAAGATAGGAACTAGAGCCGAAATGATGCGCTACGGGTCATTCCGTACGCATTTAAATAATTTAAACTTAAAGGTGCTAATTGTTTTCTTATGACATATTTAAGACCTATTAAGACGTATTACATCTTAACCGCAACTTAAAACTGCACACCTTTGTGAAAGCCTGCACTTTGAATTGAGTGGGAATATTATCTTATAACATCACTGTTTGAGTTTCTTATAAAGGCTCATTTATATTATTTACATAACACCATTGTATTTTTCCGATGTTCATTTCAAAAGAAGTACGGCTACTTATGTGCAGCAAACGTCAGCTATATTTACAGATTTAAAATACATGTACTTGCAATTATACTGGTAAATATTATATAATTAAAATGGGGCTTGGTGTGACTAAAACCAATTTTTAAAAAATCGTTCTGTTAATGTTGTAATAGGCAAATAATGAAACTGACAAGGACATAAATAATACGTAATGTATTCGTCCATTCCATAACAGTGAAAATGGGACAATGAATCAGCTGTACCGAGATAACAAAAAATATATTTTAAAACATTCTTTGAATTACATGACACAATTATTCTTTTCATTATACGAATGCTAGTGCAACATTCATGACATATGCTATCATATATGAATTGATAAAAGCATTTGTATGCATTGAATGCATTGCATCTATAATTAAGCACGACATTCTGCTCTCTAGTTTATGTATTGACTCCGATGCCCCTTTAAGGCAAATCACACTTAGGCCACAATAGCCACCCTGGCATTTCCCACCACCGAATTTCGTCAGAAAAATGACAAAGCGTCACCGACATAAATTTGAACGGGCACTTTATGGCGATAACATTATTTTCTCGTGTAGACGTTTGCCGCGAGTTTCCAAAATTAGTTCCGAAATTCTAATTAAATTAAATGTTTAGTGACAACTGTCTGTAGGCAGCACAAAACGGCAGTGCAATCGGTTCCAATGCAGAATAAATATTTTGCTTATCCGAACACTTCGTTTCATGCACGAAGTTAAGAATAAACACTATTGTCAATCATACGCACTGTTACAGTAACAGTGCAGTAGCATCGCCTTCATTTAAATAAGGGTCTTTGTAATATATTTAACTTGTGATTTCGACCGTTTTACATATATATATATATTTTGTAATTTAAGTAAACATTGCTACCACAAACAGGATGTTTTGACTATATGCTATAAAAGCCGCGGTAACAGGATCGATAATAAGTGGGGAATAAATATTTGGTAAATCAAAACTCTGCTCAAAACAGAAAACGGACTGAAATCTTATGTAGTTGCAGTTGTCGTACACTTTTACCGAGATACTACAGTTATTGTACCAACCGGCATACATAAAACACACATTGAAATCAATGGTATTGCATTTTGTATTCAATATCATTAAATATAATTGTAATTTTCTACGATGCCGATCCCAATCTACGACCTAGACGTCACGAGTCCTCTGACCTTTTTGGCATGTGTGTCAAGCATGAGTGTAGGCTCCAAGTATAGCACTCTTGTCGCGCGTATAACTAGCGCCTGTAAAGCTGTTTATAAGGGCCGGCATTATGATGGACTTTTTACAAATGTTTATTGTCTATAAAAAATATCATCTAATGCATTACCTATAAAACAATATTATTTGGAACAGTTTTATATAATTATAATGATAAAACAATTCCATTCACTGAGATTTTAACCCAGGAGCTTCGCAAGCATAATCAGAACTGCTACCACTGGAACATTCAGATTTTGAACTTCACTGCATATTCTAAATGCCACATATATAGGCGTTTTTACAAACGTGTTATGATTTTATGGATTTCGATCGATGATATGCCATATACTAACATATATGTGTCACATTTTGGAAATCAGGACAGTTATTTTTCTTGTTTAAATGTAATACATTTATTCTTTTTAAATCTGTTTTTTAATTTTAAATTTCATTTTGCAAATCTGTGAACGAGCCCATTAGGCGCTCTATTTTTTCTATAATCACAGCTAGGCTCAAAAAAATGTTAGTTTCAAATAACTTGACCAACACTTATTTTGTGTTCCGACCCTTTTGGGGGGATGTAATCCAGATTAATTTTAACTGAAAATGATCAAATTCACTTTAACATGTATTGACTCTACGTTTTGCTTAAGTCGGTCATTTATGCTAAGTTTTTATTGTTATGTGTGTCAAGCATGAGTGTAAGCTCCAAGTATAGCACACGCATCACGCGTAAAGAGGTATAAGAGAACGTAAATTGATATCGGCTTATTGTGACATTGAGAAAAAATTAAAAACATAATATAAAAACACAAAAATGTGTTTATTACTGTTGAACAATATTCTGATCGTTAAATACATTGTTCGGAATAAACTCTTTTTATGGTATGTTGATCGAGTGAACAACAGCAACACATAGTTTACATTTTGGGAATGATAATGAGGACAAGTCAGAGATAAATGCCAAAGAACAAGGACCAACACACGCTATTCTAAATAAGATTCAGTCAAGTGACTTGATGGGACGATCACGGACAGTTGCAGGTCAATGTGATAAGGCATTTGGAACCCAGCCTTAGCTCTAAATTCAGCTTAACGGAAACGAAGATAAGTTCGACCTAGAACCAGAAACCAAGATGAGCGTATATACATTGTCTACTTCTGGAAACTTAAGAACAATATTGGACCAGTGAAGTTACTATTGAAAATGAACATGTAAATTGAAACCGCTTCCATTTAAAGCCCTTACAATTGTAAACTCCCATGCAATTGCCCATATTAAAGTCCATTCAATTTAAAACAAAGTATACATTCATTTCGCAAAACTTAATCTGTTATCACTGACTTAATACAATAACATATGTATTATTTAATTTGCATATACATGTACTGTTTTATGTAGATAATATAAGATAATTACATTAATGATATAATTAAGCCTAATCCCAACTCTAACCCTAACCCTCAACCTAGCCTTATATTTGCATTCGTTCGCAATTTGGTATCACCCATTTAATACAGATACATATAATATATAATATGAATGGCTTTGCATCCGTGTAAATTGCTTTCCATATAGTATACTAGAAAGTTCACAATATTAATGCTAAAAATTGGCTTATATTTGTATTTGTTCAGAAGAACATAGTGATTGGAATTCAGTATAGTTGTAACTTAATCGATTAACGTCGGTGTAATTATAACGAAGTCAAGCGATCTACCAAATGAGATAAACGAGATCGGCACTAAATTTATGACACTGTCAACGAAAAGTTGTTCATCCCTGTGATGATAAGGCTTGAATGTCCTCTGTTGTTTCTAAATACGGCAGATAACATATACATGTATAAGAATTGCCATAAGAAAGAAGGCGTGGTATTTCTGCATTAATACAGCATTAAGTCCGCGTGTCCAAGTGGTAAGACTCCCATAATATATGTTCAAATTGCATGGTGTTTCGTATATTTAACCAGCAATCTTTATTGTTTTACTATTGCTCTTTAGTTCAAAGCTTCCTTTGTTACTTTTAATGTTTAGTATAAACAAGTGATGAGTTGAAATGATCATGTTAAATGTTCGATGAATTGACAATTTTCATATAATTGATTCTCTAATTCCGATCCTACAAGAAACGTGCGTATATGTTATAATTTATATGTTTGAATTTTTAAGGCCGCTACATCACATATAGGAGAAATTCAATATATGGAACATATTGTTCCAAATCAATAAATGCATTCTAGCATTGAACAGAACTGACTAGCGTAACACGTTATAAAAGGCCCCAACTCGCATGTTTAATAAAGTGAACGCATTCTTCAATATAGATTCATATAAAGAATCTTTGGTTTTGTTCAGAAATTACCATGTGTGTAAAACTAGCCTCTCAAAGCCACTTCAGAAATCTCTTTGTTTCCAAATAATTCAAACTTTAAGAGGCGTAAAATATAATAAAGTTTCGAAACAAAGCGCTGAAAATATGAATGAGTTAAAAACCTATAAGCGGCAAACCATATATAAAATTCCAAACTTACAGTGGCTCCAATTAGCGTCTGAAAATATGAATACGTTTCCATTATAAAAATTTAATTCAAATATATGTGCAACGACATAATTTTTTAATGTATGTTAGTTTATCAAGAAAAAAATCGATACATATATATATATATGATGATTATAAGCATAATACATATAATGGTTATTTTATCATACGATAGTGTTAATTCAAAATAAAGGTAATTAAGACATGGCGTGCATGGACGTATTGTTATACAATTGTCAAGTTGTAAAATATAACTGTACATTTGTCCTGAGGCCAATTTTTATTTGATATGTACGGTTGCGAACAACACAGCAACGATGAGCAACCATATTAATTATGTTCAAGACTACACAATCAACTTATCAATTCGTTTGTCAACTATAGTATCTTTAAAGGGGCCTTTTCACGGTTTGGTAAATTGACAAAATTGAAAAAAACTTGTTTGATATTCGCAAATTTTCCCTTTTGTTATGATATTTGTGAGGAAACCGTAATACTGAACATTTACCATGCTCTAAAATAGCCTTTATATGCATCTTTTGACGGTTTAAAAACCTAAAAATTATAAAGCGTTGCAACGCGAAACAATCAAATAATTTGGAGAGTTCTGTTGTTGTCGTGATATTTTGCAAAACTACGAGGATCGCTTATATGAAGTATAAAATACTGATGGCTGAGTGGTCTAAAGCGCAGACTTTTTACTCCAGTACTCCAGGGGTCAGTGGTTCGAGTCCTGCTGAGGGTTACCTTTTTTCGTGTTTTAAATTTTATTCTTGATTTTTTACTGGAGCGTTTTAGATCAAATGTTTCAATGATCGATATAAAGCATTACACGACAAACTTCAAAACATGCCAAAATCTGTGAAAAGGCCCCTTTAAATTCGACCGATTTTTCAAAACAAGCACACCTTGAAGAGCGTTGTCAATCTTTGAGAACGCTTTAAACATTAGTTGTAATTAGACGTTTATACCTCTCAACTTTTTAACAGATTGTATACAATAGGTCTTTTTCTAAATCGTTCATGCAGGAAGAATTTGTTTAAAATTTCAAAACATTGAAATATCCTATCACTTGCACATCGATACTCGCATATCTATATTTACAGAATAGAAAAGCACAAGAAGAATGAAAATAGATGAAAGTACATTGATCAGCCGAAAACACACGAATCATCCGTACATATTTGAAATATTTATACGCGCGTTCTTCGAACAGACCTGTTTTTATGGTTTGTCGGACGTTGTTATTTGATTCCATTATAAATAGTATTGTGAATCATTGCGCTCATGCTTATTAAATTGGTCGATATAGGGTTGATTATTTCGAATTAAATTAATCAAAACTGGTACTTTTCGTGCAATTGATCGCCATGATCGTCACATTTAGAATATTTGATTGTCATACATAATACTATCGCTCAATATTCATTTAATATAGTTTTGATCAAAATAAACTTCAAGTGCCCATAGTTAACAAGATAGCGTTTAAATAACGATTTTTGTAACTGACAGCAAACTGCACTTGATACCTTGCGGATTGGTATGCAATGTATTGAAGTGAGGTAACGATGCCACTGCTGGAACGACGGCATGTTGAAAGCTTTTATACATTTACGTGTTCACCCCCGGAAACCCGATATGCTGTGAAAGTTGGATGTGCTAGGAAAAGATTTCGATGAATTTCGGTAGGGTAAGTAAATCAAGCTCTATAATTGTGTAAGGTTATTTTTATTTTAAATATATATTGGTGTATGCAAAGGAGGTATTACCATGTACGTTAGAAAAATCCTGGTTATTATTATTCAGGATTTATTGAAATATGACTATTTAAAGTCGACGATGCAGGGATTTGTCCCATATTTAGCACTTGATTTGCAAATTTCTTTAAAGGTATGCCAGTGAAAAAGTTTTTGCACCGACAATTATATTAACCAATGTCCCCGAGTAACATATCCGCCAGGGTTTCTTAAATAAATTCGAATTGGTGGAAAAATTCGATTTTACATTCAACATGTTGATGAAGATATGATATGACATGGTGCAGAACAAAGATGTCGAGATATGACATTTGTGCAGTTCATTTATAAACTTAAAAGCTCACTTTTACAGCTAATTTATGTCCACTCTGATGCACTGTAGATCATTTTCATTGAACTTTGAGGTTTTATAATTATATCCGTTCTGAAGCTAAGTTAATTTCCAGATTATTTGTATCTTTTTTATTGTTTGAAAATCATTGTAAATGTAAAGGAATTGATTTATACAGGTACAAATATACGTCAGGTAGGCAATCTAAACATTTATAATAATATGTTCTGCCTATAGTTCCAATTATGGGTAGACTTTCAAAAATCTTAACAAAATTTGGATCTATTATACATGACTTCAAGTTGACAGCTTTGCAAACATCTCCGACAATGCACGCGTGTAAATGTTTGTTTCTTTTCGTTCTTTTTGGTAATGATATATGCAAAATGTAAACATTTATTTTCAAAACCCAACCCATGCCTCCTTCTTATGTGCATTTGCATAGATAACACGCATTTTTATCTAATGAAGCCCCGAGCCTTGAAGGAATATATTCAGCCAGATTACAGCAAACCCGTAAGAGCGATTATTTACGGAATAAACCTCATTGTGTCAAGTGTACAGAAAACCGGACATAAGAAACCCCCTACTATAGCTCTGGTATGTACGGACAGACAGACAGACACTGACAGAGACAGACACAGATGAGAGAAGCAGAGTGAGAGAGATTCACGACATGTATGCGAGAGCCGTTAGTTAATAATCTACCTTTTGTGGGTTACGTGACTTGCAAACGAACTGTACGTAGTACTTTATATTCAATACGATAAATACCTTTTATCGATGACGTGAAACTTTAAATGACTTGTAAAGTAAAACACATACTATGACGTCATTTAATGAGTATAGTGATAAAAGACCAGAGCTGTATAATTTTAATGCAATCTTGACGATTTCTCTCAATATGCGTTTTACTCTCTAATGGAAAGTACGCCATAGTTTTAAATGTTATAATTTGCTGAAATCTGGCTGAATATATTCCTTCAAGGCTTGGGCCTTCATTAGATGAAAAATGCATGTTATCTATGCAAATACACATAAGAAGGAGGCATGGATTGGGTTTTGAAAATAAATGTTTACATTTTGCATATATCATTACCAAAAAGAACGAAAAGAAACAAACATTCACACGCGTGCATTGTCGGAGATGTTTGCAAAGCTGTCATCTTGAAGTCATGTATAATAGATCCAAATTTAGTTCAGATGTATGAAAGTCTACCCATATTTTGAACTATAGGCAGACAATATTATTATAAATGTTAAGATTGCCTACCTGATGTATATTTTTACCCGTATGAATCAATTGCTTTACATTTACAATGATTTTCAAACAATAAAAAAAGATACAAATAATCTGGAAATTAACTTAGCTTCAAAACGGATATAATAATAAAACCTCAAAGTTCAATGAAAATGATCTACAATGCATCAGAGTGGGCATAAATCAGATGTAATAGTGGGCTTTTAAGTTTATAAATGAACTGCAATCATAGTATATCTCGAATCTCGACATTTTTGTTCTGCACCATGTCATATCATTTTTTCATCAACATGTTGAATGCAAAGTCGATTTTTTCCACCAATACGGATTTTTTTTAAGAAACGCTGGCGGATTTGTTACTCGGGGACTTTGGTAAATATAATTGTCGGTGCAAAAACTTTTTCACTGGCATACCTTTAAAGAAATTTGTAAATAAAGTGCTTAATATAGGACAAATCCCTGCATCGTCGACTTTAAATAGCAATATTTCAATAAATCCTGAATAATAATAACCAGGACTTTTCTAACATACATGGTAATACCTCCTTTGCATACACCAATATATATTTTAATTCAAATATACCTTTAAACAATTATAGAACTAGATTTACTTACCCTACCGAAATTCATCGAAATCTATCGGCAACTTTTCCTAGCACTTCCAACTTTTCACAGCATATCGGGTTTTTGGGGGTGGTGTTTAACGGTCGATTTCAAAAACAATTTTAAGTTTGTTCATCAAAGCGTATATCGGGTTATTGAACAACAATACTAACATGATCTAAAATGTATAAGTGCACAGAGTGGAATTTCATTGTAATTACCAAATATGAGAACACAGACTTTAAGTACAAACGTTCTGGCGCTGACACTTCTCAATATAAAAGGGCACACACAAACTGTATTGATGTCGAGAGTTGAGTGTGACAATGCTCTATCTCTCAAGACTTTTCATTAGAGATAAAATTGTTTCATGCTGAATACGCAGTTAACATTGTTGCTAAACGATCCCTTGCTATACCCTACGCTTCCCACAAATAAAAAGTCGATTGAATAACATATTAATGTAAAAAAAACTGCTTTCAGGCCTACCGGCGGGAAATTTTATATTAAAATTAATTGGTTGCTTACAAGGGTAAGCTAAGGTGAAAAGAGGGGTTAGACAGCTACGCCGAAAAAGACTCACTTTTCACAATTGAAATTGCGCTATCGGAATAGTGCCAGAGTGATTATTGGATGTAATAAGGATGTTAATCATATACTCAGTGTTGTGATGTGAATGTGCTACAATCGTAATTTAGCGTAAAGACATTATTTCATACTACAGCCAAACCCAAATTAAAACAAAAGCATGTTACGACGACCAATTTTATGTTACATCCGTGTCAAAGTCAACAAGAACAATAGGCGTCCCTGCAATCACGCCCTTGCTGTCGCACAAGTACGGAATACCGTTAGTGCAATAGTGGTCATACATTCAAATCCAGAGGGCGAAAATGCGATATTGCGATAGTACGATGGCGACATTGCGATAGTACGATGGCAACACTGCGATAGTACGATGACGACAATTCGACAACGCGATAGTACGATGACGAAAATGCGACAGTGCGACAATACGATGGCGACAGTGCGATAGTACGATGTCGACAATGCGATAGTCATATCGTACTGTCACCATCGCGTTGTCGCCATCGTACTATCGCGTTATCGTACTGTCGTCGTCGTTTTATCGCATTGTCGCCATTGTACTATCGCACTATCGCTATATTAGTGTCGCACTGCCGTCATCGTATTATCGCATTGTCGCCATCGTACTATCGCATTGTCGCCATCGAACTATCGCACTGTCGCCATCGCATTGTCTCACTGTCGTCATCGTATTATCGCATTGTCGCCATCGTACTATCGCACTGTCGCCATCGTATTGTCGCACTGTCGTCATCGTATTATCGCATTGTCGCCATCGCACTATCGGGTAATCGTACTGTTGTCATCGTATTATCGCATTTTCGCCATCGTACTATCACACTGTCGCCATCGTATCGTCGCACTGTCGTCATCGTACTATCGTATTGTCGCCATCGTACTGTCGCATTGTCGCCCTCTGACTTTTAATGTGTAACCACGATGGCACTAACGGTATTCCGTACACCAGGCATTCCGCTTAATGATGAAACTCCTGACATCATTCTTACTTTTCCTGGCTGGTGCTAAGCATCTCGAGGATGGATGGAACATCACCCTTCGTTTTATGTATTTGTAACACTGTTTAAACATTCTAAATAATTTAATGAACTCATAGCTAAAATTAGCATTGTTTGTTTTGAATAGTAATTTATAAGTGAAAGGTCAAAGGACAAAATAATACAAGTCGCTATTTATAACTATATTTTGAAGTTATATATCTAACATTATTAATTTTGTTTAATACTTAAAGAATACATTTTGATTTATTACATACGCATTATTCATTCAGCCGCAAAACTGAACGGCTAGCTTTACTTTTTTTATTTCATAGGTTTATTTTTTTCAATTTAATGACATTTACCATTTTTTGAAGTTTTATTTATTTAATAAATATGCTAATAAATTGCAAGTAACTGTACGATGTTGGCCCGCTTCTACTTGACCTGATACACGGTGCGCGATCCATTCCCGACGGCATTCGTTTTAAAAATATTTCCAGAAAAATCTTGACTTTAATTGACTTGGTATTGACAGTAAAGCCCCTTTTCAAATCAAGCTGTGCTATATGTTTGCGCATGCAGGTTTCAATAACTTTAAAATTCTCGAAATGAAAATAGTTTGGTTATGTTGGATGCATTCTTTTTTTCTTTACGTGACGGCCATTTTGTTTGTTTACGAAATTGTCATTTGACACTTTGAGCGAAATATACGTCATTAGAAAATTAATCATGGGATTGTTTTTAGTAACTTGAACCAGCCGTTAAAGTCACCTTTTTCGGTTTGGTAACTTTGCGGTATTTCGTGTTTATACAATCAACTTACCTTGAAGGTTGCTATAGCGCGATTGGTCATTTTCGACTCGGGTACTACTTACATGTACCACGGGTACATGTTAGTATACTTACATGTATCCCGGATACGGTAAATATACTTAAACGTGCCCGGCCGATATTAGACTGTACCCGAGTTTTATTCCCGCCCAAAATCCGCTGTCGTAAAACGCGCTACCGATATGCGGAATTACGCAACAACCTTCCATTAAAAAAGAAACTTCATCAACATGCTTTTTGAATATGAGTTTCGATAATATAGAGGTCATTTAACAGAAAATTGACATAAATATTAACATAAATAATTTTTTACAAATAGCCGACAACGACCGATTTAGCGTTAAAATTCCCGGGTACGTTTTAGTATATTTACCGTGGCCGGGGTGCATGTAAGTATACTTATTGTACCCTGGGTACATGTAAGTAGTACCCGAGCCGACAATGACCAATCGAGCGTTACTAAACTTGTATAACCGCAAACTAAACAAGATTTAAAAGCTACCGAGCGGTTGCCTTAACCAGCGTCTATACATTGATCGACTCTTATTTCAAGTCATTTTCTGAATTGGTGAGGGAGAAGCCGCCTTGTAGTTTCTGCTTAGCCAAAATAAAATGCGATGCACATATGAGAGATGTTTTTGTATTAGCAGTATGCGCGTAAGTACTTGTATCAAGAACAGGCGATTACCAGTTTGTGTAACGATGCCGCATATTACCATGACATGTGTCGGAAATAACCTCGTAAGAACAGGCAATGCCGTCATTTTATAACGAAACAGCTTGTCACGAAGACACGTCTTATTACAAGAACGTTTATGTGATGCTACCAATTTGTACAAAACTACCAAATAAAACAACGTCATGTTGTGATTGCATACCTTACCATATCGTGTAACCTTGATTAGGCCTATTTTCCGTTGACATCAATACCCCGAGAAATCATGTAAAATTTCAAATCTACATTACCGAATATTCCTATGCCAATTTAACATTTAATATAATAAGTTCGCTCTGTTGATGAATCAACGCAGTCTTTTATTTGAAGAAAAACGTTTTAGCGAAGCATCGGCCTAACAACATCCGATATCCAACGTGACACTGTTTGAATATATCTTCTTATAAAAACCCTGAATTTGCATTACGCTTGAATACTATAAATGTGCGGAACAAGGAGTCCAAATGTTTATGCCCATAATTCATAAAATGCAACTACAACAGTTCAAGAGGGATGCCAAATTCTGCAGTAAATAACTGGTAACTTAGTATTATGCTCAGACGCAAACTTCTAAATCTATACAGCATTGAATCTTGAAATTGACATGTTCAACATCTAAAATAATATACCCTTATCACCACGTTATACAATTCGAGACAAATAACCAACTTTGTTATTATAAAATCTAAACAGACGTTAATCTACTTATATGTGTTATACGTACATGACATATGCTTATGGCAATATCATGTAGTTCTTTTTTCAAAGAGCCCTCTCTTACAATGGTCCTAACATTTTGATTTTCTGAGTACCTTTTTTACTGTTTGTCTATGTAATAAATTAAATATGGATTGCAAAACCAAACAACAGAAACCAATTTTCGCCACGTTAACTCTTTCAGTGCTGAAACCGAATTTTGAAGGTCTTTGAAAACAGTTTGGATCCAGATGAGACGCCACAGAACGTGGCGTCTCATCAGGATCCAAACTGTTTGCTATTCTGATAATATTCTTTGAAAAAAAAATCGAAGAAAATGCTAATTTTAGAAATTCTGCAGACGACATTTTAGCAGATGACAAAATTCCCAGCATGCAAAGGTTTAACGATTCAACTGATTCATAAGTATCTCACTGGCCACGTGCTGGCCCGATTAAGAAGCTTTCTTCTACCCAGCATAACCAGTATGACTTGAATAAACGATCGTCGAACATTTACCGTTTTAACCGAATAGCATAGCACAAAAGTGGTATTTAAAGTTTTCCTAAAATAGTGTAATTCGACTAGTTTTATTATCAGGTTATTGTTTTCGTTTTCTGTGTCCTAGTTTCCCGTTAAAGAACATGTTAATCAAAGCCATGATGTTTGCATTGAAGAAAAATCTACAACCGTCAATACAACATTCTATTTTCTTGGGTCGTTCAATAAAAAATATACTTTTGATTCGAACAATTGTTCTGAATATTGGAAAAAATACAGACAGTACTGAACAGATTATATATTTTTCAAATAAACTCACAAGTGGAAATGTATTCATAAAATATCTTTAAGGTTGTATATTGTTCAATAATTGATACATTTTAATTTTAAACGGTGTATAGAATACATCATGGACGACCCTCAGGTTAGAAGTCCGGCATTCGAAGCTAACTTGTCATTAAAAGAATGGAACTTGCGAAAAACGCCACGCTAGAAAAAAAAACACTAAGAAACTGTGTATGTATAGTTTTACTTGTAGGATAGAATTGTTTTATCTACCACCCAATCAATTACTTTCTTTGTGAAGGGATACATTATCATTAGTCCGCAATAAAACGACTTAAATAGACATGTAGATGTCTGTTTAAATTGTTTATTTCACATTGGCCAATTTCACTTTGGCTTTAAATGCATCATATAAACAAATGATCACTCTTGATGAGTTGACCATAACATATTAAGTATCTGAATAAGGTCGTGTTGCATGCAAACCAGTGTACACAAAGTTGCTTAATTATGTTGAATTTAAGTTATGGGTCTTGGTCAGTTATCTCAAATAGTTACAAAGAAGAACAAGAGGGCCTGAAAGGCCGAAAGTCGCTCATCTGAGATAACAAGATAGTATTGGGACAAATCTTATGACCAATTAAGTTTAATAAAGATCGGAAAATAAATGTGAATTATTAATAAATTGGAAAGAATTCTGTGATTCAGCTATCATTAATATGAAAAATACTAGGGATTTTTGGCAAAAAATTCACAGAATTAAAGGAAACTCATTCACCCCTGTACCGCTACTTAAATACAAAGGCGAAATTGCCACTACCCCAAGGGAAAAGGCTCAATTTTTGGTACGACATTTCCAATCTGTCTCCAGTGACTCAAACCTTCCCGTTGAAACTTTGAATTATCAAAAGCGGTTTGAGACTGAGCACCGAAATATTTTAAACGAGCCTGGGGATAACAGCACGCCTCTTAATTTACCATTCACTATTACAGAATTATTAAGTGCCATTAACAGCAGGAGCAACACCGCCACGGGGCCTGACAAAATAGCATATTTAATGTTTAAAAATATGCCAACCATAACTCTGAAAATCTGGCTTAACCTATTCAATCAGGTGTATAGGACAGGCAGGATACCACCCGAGTGGAAGCAGGCCACAGTGATTCCAATTCCTAAACCCGGTAAAGACAAAAATGATCCAAACTCATGTCGTCCAATAAGTTTAACATCACATGCAGGTAAATTATTAGAAATAATGGTCAAAAATAGATTAGAACACTTATTGGAATCTAATAATATACTAAACCCCTTCCAGTCTGGCTTTAGGAAGGGGCGATCTACTCTTGACCAGCTAGCTAGATTACAACACGATATTCTGTCTGCAAAAAATCAAGGGCAATCAGTATTAGCAATTTTTTTTGACCTTCAGGCCGCCTTTGATTTAACATGGACCTTTGGCATATTAAAAAAGCTAGCTGACTATGGAATCACTGGATACTGCTTCCACTACCTCAGAGCTTTCCTAGAGGGCCGTAAAATCCAGGTCAGGGTCGATGGGGAGTTATCAGAGGAAGCCATAACTGAACGCGGAACCCCTCAGGGGTCCGTAATATCCCCAACTCTGTTCTCCCTCTTCAAAAAACATTAGTAAAACGCACAGGCTCAGCAACAATCTCTCTATTTTTACAGCAGAACTTTTGGCAATTAAATTCTCTGTGCTGGATATTGGTCAATAAACCTACTAAAACTGCTATTTTATCAGACTCAATGTCATCTCTCGAGTCCATAAAAAACAGAAATAGCAGATCTAGGCCTGATATTTTAGCTAGCATTTTGGAACTTCATCAACAGTGCCTAGATAAATCTTTAAAGGTCACATTAGTATGGTGTCCAGCACATGTCAACATCAGTGGGAACGAACAGGCCGACAGGGGGGCCAAAGAGGGCCTCTTGAGGGGGGCCGTAGATGTTGGGGAACCCCTGGCACCATCTGAGATCTACTCCCTGACAAAGAAATTTGTTTTGGGCGAGTGGAATCTCTGGACTGACAATTTGTCTTCCCGTCGACATACTTTTACTAGACCTGCGAAAACCCTCAGGCCGCCTGACAGATACTCAGCAAGCATTGTGCTTGACAGAGCCATCACGCCCCTGAGGATGGGAACCACCCTATTACCCGGTGGCGCAGGAAAGTATGTCCTCGGTATAGACCCTGCATGTCCTAGGTGCCAGGAACCTCTCACTGCGCCCCACATGCTGCTGCACTGTCCTAACCATAAGGCGCAGAGGGACCACCTCGAAGCTGCATTGCACTCCCATGGACTAGTTTTTAACCTTACCAACATGCTAGACCCCAAGGGAGCAGCTAGGGGCCCGGTCTTCTCTGCCCTCGCCAAATACTTATTAGATTGTCAAATAACTGACAAAATCTAGGTCATTGGGGGAGGGAGAGCAGCCAACACCCACCTAATTATACAGTCTTGTGACTGTTTTCTTTTAAAATGTGTAATCTCGGCACAAACCTGAAGTAATCTAATAATTGTGTTGGATTTGTGTCCCTTTTACACAACCTTTATTTTAGCTTTTAATGGGTTTATTGTTCTACCCCGCCCTTTCTAAATCAGGCCAATGGCATTGACCTGGTCTTCTTTATTTTAATACATTTTTTATGAGAGTATGACGTTAGTCCACCATTTACATTTTTCAGTTTTTTAATATAATCATATTTTATGGCACTTCTTACTACAAGAAAGGACGAGGCTGTCCAGTAACCTGGGATTGTTGGCTGCATTGCACCCCCTCCCTTCCTCTTTGACACCCCACCCTTTCCCCTTCAAACTCGAAGAACCATGTCGGACTGGAGTGCACGGTACAGGGCCTTATACCATGATAAACACCTATTTAGCCCTATCCAGGACAAAGTATTGTCGACTTTGTTGAAACTGCTTATTTTGTTCCTTGGAGTACATTAAATATTGTTATAACTGCTATTTTGTGTAGCAATTTCCTTATTTCTGTGAAAATCTGCTATTTTATATAGCAAATTGCCTTAATTTTTATCTAAATATTGCTATTTCTACACCATAGCAACCATTTTTCTTTGTATTGCATTAATTCATATTAAAATTGCTACTTTTATAGCAAATAACCTTATTGTTATATTAAATTGCTATTTTATATAGCAAATTGCCTCTGTTTTTTTGTTTGTCATTTTGCATACCATACAAGGTACTTTAGTATTATTTCCTCCATTGTTATCACCAATATATTAATAATATTGGTTAGATTAGAGCTTTTTGGGTTTATTTAAATGCATCTAGGTAATATTTGGTCTTTTTACCATTTTACATCTTACCATTATCAATTTTCCTTCAATAGTATACAAACTATTTTTCATTTACCGTGCACTCCCTCTGGTCCAGGGGAAACAACCATTGTAGACTCCATCACCACAATTACCTCCCTTAGTACAACTGAGTGACACCACCTCTGCTGGCTCTTCTTTTCCCCCACCCACAACGGCCTACACTTCCAAAAATCTCCCCTTCTTTCAACCCTCCAGGGTGGCAACATGTATTTTAAATATATAAATGCATATAGTTCTGTACATATTGTAAATAATGTACCTTCTGTACAAATTTAGCTGTTTTTGTCTCATTTTTAACTGTAAAGCACATTGTCTTACCCTTAATTTTTATGTGGCCCTATGAAGGTGACCGTTTGGAGACACGTAAGTTATTGCCCTTAACATATAAGTTTTTTTTTACTAAACCCACTTTTAAATATTGTTTTAATGCCACTCTGGGGGGACCTCTCTTCTCCATAGCCCAATCCTCCTTAAGTTCCATACAGACAGGGTCTTATGTTGGAGCATTACGGCTATATTCCCTGTCTGCAAGTGTTCAACATTGAGCCACATACATAAACTTGTACTCATTATTTTTTTAACAACTCAATACTCAATTGCAACATTAATATATAATTGAGAGTTATACTCCCTATGTGTCATCATATATGGTCTTTTTTCCTTTCCTTTTCATATAATTGCATGTACACATGCAACTTCACTTTATATTTGAGAGCTGTTAAATCAGGCTCTGGCATCCATATTAATTAATGTTCATAGATATAAACATATCTCTCCAATGATTAGATCTTGTTGTGTGGCATTTAGTTTAAACTTTAAATATACACATAAAAATGGTACTTGACTATGTATGTAAACATATTGTGGCAATGTTCAACCACTTTGTGATCTGGAAAATCCTCAAGTATTATTATTGTATTACTCAAACATATTACACATCTGTGTATCCCTTTTTCTATAAGACTTATATTAAAATAGTCCTATTTGGACTCTAACATTTAAAACACAGATCACAAAGTCTAAAGACTCCAACAAACCCATTGCAGTATATACTGAACAGTGGGTCTGGTAATGATGATGCCACATACAACAGTATGTGTGTTTTCACCATCTTTACTTATAAAAATTGGGCTATTCTTTCTCTCTCTCCTCCTTAAAAAACAAAACAAACAATAACATACAATAACAACATCATATTAATGATAATAATTAATAATAAGCACAGTAACATAACATAAACATAGTAATTTATAACTATAAAACAAGTCCAAGTTCTTTTGGATTTATCATCTTTTTCTTTCATTTGTATTTTTTGCATATAAACTATTATTGTTTACTTTTTCTTAAAGTACAACGTCAGCCGTGGGAAAATCTATTTTTAAAAACGGATTGACCTACTTGCAATTCTTAATAAGAAATTTCGGCCAATCAGCGCCATCGTTTTATAAGTGCGTCAACCAATAAAAACGCCGCTTTTTAACAGCGTTAGGCATTGTAAAGTACTGCGTCTTTTTAACGCTTCTTATAAAGGTTAGATATTTTTAAACTAATAGATTTTTATTAAGGCACCGCACCAACACTGCAAAGTTTTCTTTTTATATCAATGGTACAGCCCAGTAAAATCGGGCTGTCCATTTTATGGCCGTTTTCGGCTTTTTATGCAGAGTTCTATGTTAAGCAGTGTGCTCGGGCAATGGTTTATAACCGAAGTCCCGAGGGTAAACAGTCCCATTAGTCAGTCAGTGTACCTATGAAGTTTCATGATCCTAGCCATAAGCATTCTTGAGTTATCATCCGGACACCATTTTACTGTTTCTGGTCACCGTGACCTTGACCTTTGACCTAGTGACCTGAAAATCAATAGGGGTCATCTGCGAGTCATGATCATTCTACCTATCAAGTTTCATGATCCTAGGAATAAGCGTTCTTCAGTTATCATCCGGAAACCATTTTACTATTTCGGGTCATCGTGACCTTGACCTTTGACCTAGTGACCTGAAAATCAATAGGGGTCATCTGCGAGTCATGATCAATCTACCTATCAAGTTTCATGATCCTAGGCCTAAGCGTTCTTGAGTTATCATCCAGAAACCATTTTACTATTTCGGGTCACTGTGACCTTGACCTTTTACCTAGTGACCTCAAAATCAATAGGGGTCATCTGCGAGTCCTGATCAATCTACCTATCAAGTTTCATGATCCTAGGCCTAAGCGTTCTTTAGTTATCATCCGGAAACCATTTTACTTTTTCGGGTCACTGTGACCTTGACCTTTGACCTAGTGACCTGAAAATCAATAGGGGTCATCTGCGAGTCATGATCAATCTACCTATCAAGTTTCATGATCCTAGGCCTAAGCGTTCTTGAGTTATCATCCGGAAACCATTTTACTATTTCGGGTCACCGTGACCTTGACCTTTGACCTAGTGACCTCAAAATTAATAGGGGTCATCTGTGAGACATGATCAATGTACCAATGAAGTTTTATGATCCTAGGCCCAAGCGTTCTTGAGTTATCGTCTGTCAACCACATGGTGGACGGACCGACCGACCGACAGACCAACATGAGCAAAGCAATATACCCCCTCTTCTTCGAAGGGGGGCATAATAAATGTGGCCTCTAGAGTGTTAACAAGGTTTTACAATAGCCATATAAGGAAAAATGCCCCACCCCCTGGCGGCCATGTTTTTCAACCAACCGGCATCATTTTCGAACTCGTCCAAGATATTATTGAGATCACGGACTCTAGATTACAATATACACTCCGTGTTGAGATGAATCTTCTGACCAAGTTTCATGAAGATCAGACAATAAATGTGGCCTCTAGAGTGTTAACAAGATTTTACTATAGCCATATAAGGAAAAATGCCCCGCCCCTTGGAAGCCATGTTTTTCATGCAAACGTAACCATTTTCGAACTCATACAAGATATCATTGAGACCAATTTTCTGACCAAATCTCATGAAGATTGGACAATAAATGTGGCCTCTAGAGAGTTAACAAAGGCAAATGTTGACGGCGCAGGACGCACGCACGACAGACAAAAAGCGATCACAAAAATGAATGCGTTTCAAGTTTCAAATCAATACTTGTAGCAGTTAAAAGATGTACACATTTTGTTTACATGTAAACCTTAATAAATATCACATTATTTGACTTTGATTGAGTGTCACCGCATGTAGTGTATTTCAATGTCATAAATAATACACAATATATGATGAATTTGTCTCTCATCGCTTCAGTGCGAAAGCAGATAAGTATACAGATATAGTTGTTAATGGTTCCCAAGATACATCGTTGTTAAAAAAATATAAAAATGTAAATAGAAGTGTTTGAAACATAGTTCATGAATGAAATAGAAGTTTAATTATTAAATCATTAATTTATACTAAAAACAAGTAGTCATTATGGTTTACAAACATAATCTATGAATTAGACTTTAACATACCATTTAGTATAGTAAAAGTAACAAAGGAGTAGTAAATAAATAATAACTTTTATTATAACGATTAGTACACGCAATTATAAGCAATGTTAAAACCAATGCCAATAAACATATTCAGTCTGAACCATCTATACAAACATACAAAAAAAATCACAAAACATGCCATAACAAGGGACAAAATTGTCACAAAACCAGGTTTTCATTGTGAAAAAAAATCTGATAAAGGGAGACAACTCAAACTGAACTTTTGAAATGAACAAACAAAATTATCCCCCTCTCAGTCCTACTCAGTTACTCACAGGACGGCTAGATTTTAGCCATCGGCTTATCAGCAGAACTAATTAGTGTTAACTGTTCTGTGGTCATAAAGCACACTCCCCTGTCAGGCTGACAACAGCCTGTTTGGCGATAATAAATGAACCCAGGTGTTATATCTGGCCAAATCTGAATATGCTGCAACATATTTCAGAGAGTTATCGACCAGTGTTATTATCAGTTGTGCCAAATATTCATAGCCAATACAACATTTATTTTGATTTTTTATATTTATAAAACAGGTAAGCTTGAAATTTGTTAGTAAAATAATTTTATGTTCACCTTTGTTAGATTTTAAATTTGACATGTAACAAGCACCGAACATGTAATATGAAATGATTGAAATTAAAACTAATAGAAGTTATATGATTTTAAAACATAGTTTTCTATACTCTTTCAGATTGACAACCAAAATGACTTTTCATATTCCATCACTGAGGTAACTTAGAATAGTTTTTGACGAAACTGATTCAGAATATAAATTATCTTTGATGAGTTCAAAACATTTCTAAAAAACAATAAGTGTGGAGATGAACCAGCAATTAAAAGTGGCAACATTTTCAGTTGGTTGAAAGGAAAAGATCGCAGTGTAAAAAGTGTTGAAGGAAAACCTTTATTTAAACTGGAGAGCAAATAGTGCAATACTGTATGTCATATTGCGACACACATGAAGTGTGTACCGGTAGACAGGTTACGAAGGAATTAAGGGGATATTAGTTAAACAGTCAGAGGAAACCCCCATTACATCTAAAAAAGAGATATACAAACATATAGTTAATGCTGATTTTCTGTCTAAAGTCCTTTTGTCGGAACTTAAAATTGAGGAAAGTGGCATTACAACATTAAATTCATTTTACAAAAATGAGTTTACAGAAGAAAGCTGGAGGAAAATATGTTTCTTTGAAATGCATTTTATGAGAGAAGGAGATACCATATATGCCGACAATAGCAAAAATGTTGCTTTCAAATTGTGTAGCCTTATGCCGCATAATTACATTTTACTTTAATTCTGAATACATAATGTTTTATTTTGATTGTGTAGGAAATTGTAAGGGTTCGAACACATGATATCGATAAGTTTATACATAATGTTAGTTATCGTTAGTATTAATCATTATTAAAATCTTATCGATTAGGTACCGTAACGGCGCAACCTTTCAACTGACTTAATGTAGCTTGCCTACATAGTGTTGGAATTTATGTCTTGAATCTGAATAGATGTACAATTTATGTGTGTAAGTGGTTACATATTAAAAGAATAAGTGTACACAAATACAAGCATGCTGTTATTTTACAGAGAAGAATTTCAAACAATTAATTATTGTTCTTGTTTTTCAGAAAGAAACATGATGTTTGATGAACCAGTGCACAGATGGAAAATATGTTTGAAGTAGATCAATGCAAAATTCATGTTGATAAGACTTTAAGTTGGGACATTTTGGTATTTAATTTTTATCAACCACAGGAGACTACATCTAATTAATTCATTTAATTATATAATTTAAGTTCAACACTCCACTAGCAAATATCATGCTAAATACTCATGTTGATAGTCCTGTAAAGTTGTTTATTAAAAAATTTGTTTTTTTAACTTACTGATTAGTAACATGGTTACCCGTTATGTATATTATGTGAACATTTGTTATGTGAATTACTAAGGTAAAGTTGGTATTTGGTGTATAAATTAATGTTTTTTTCCATGAAATGTCCTTGCTAGAAAAGTTTAGGTTACAATCATGACAGTACTTAATATAAATGTATACAGCAGCTTATCATTCTATTATTATAAATTGACAAGAATTCAATAAAGTTTATGTGGCATACTATTAATGCTATTTCAACTTGTTTATATGAACATTAATAAATGTACATTGAAAAAATAAGGAATATTCAATTGCTTACTTCTGAATAATTTGATAATAATGTGTAATAAAAAATATCTGCATTATAATTTTATATAACATAATTATAATTATGCTCTGAGATCATTACATACTCTTCGCATATTTATATACTTTCCATAACATAGTCTAATGAATATGTTATTCAATTCAATAATAAACTATGTACAAGTTTTGATCTGTTGTTTATATTTTAATCCATCATTCAAATACAAGCACGATGCTCTTTATTAAAATGTGCTTTACTTAATTAATATTAATTAACTCTTTGATACCTATTAAAATGCATGCCCCTGTATTTTTCTACAATCAAATTATTCATTTAGTGTGTGAGCAATGTTTAAAACCCTCTGAATTCTCAGCATTCTGCACCAGTATCTTGTAATTAGATATGGCCAATAAATCCCCTCATGTTATCACTTCCAACAGTGATCAGCGCTTCACACCACTTTGATAATGACCCCTGAAATGTTAAATAGATTAGCCCTGATCTTGTTGAATCTATGGAGAAAGGAGTAACCGAGTAGGACTGCTCAGTAAGATTGTTTTAAAATAAATATATTTTTAGTCGTGGCGACCTTGACATTGGAGATATTAACGTGATTCTTTTGTGCGACACACCGTCCCATGATGGTGAACAAATGTGCCAAATGATTTTAAAATCTCATAATGAATGACATAGTTATAGCCCAGACAAGCTCATTTATGGCTATTTTTTTACCTTTGAACTCAAAGTGTGACCTTGACCTTGGAGATATTGACGTAATTTTTTCGCGCGACACACCGTCTAATGATGGTTAACAAATGTGCCAAATGATTTTAAAATCTCACAATGAACGACAAAGTTATGGCCCGGACAAGCTTGTTCCGCCCGCTCGCCAGCCCGCCAGCCAGCCCGCCAGCCAGCCAGCCCGCCCGCATTCGCCAATCTAATAACCAGTTTTTTCCTTCGGAAAACCTGGTTAATTTTCCTTCGGAAAACCTGGTTAAAAACCACAATACATAAAAATAATAATAAACAAAATCAAAACTTTGTTGTATTAGTCTCCTTGTTCACGCTATAAACACATATAGTAATACCCGATGTATAACAACCGTACATGCAGAAATAATAAACAAGAGGGCCTGAAAGGCCCAAAGTCGCTCACCTGAGATAACAAGATATTTTTGGGACAAATCTTCTAACCAAGTTTCACGAAGATCGGAAAATAAATTTGGCCTCTAGAGTGTTAACAAGGTTTAACTATAGCCATATAAGGAAAAATGCCACACCCACTGGCAGCCATGTTTTTCTACTAACCGGCATCATTTTTGAACTTGTCAAAGATATTATTGGGATGAATCTTCTGACCAAGTTTCATGAACATCGGACAGTAAATGTGGCCTCTAGAGTGTTAACAAGATTTTACTATAGCCATATAAGGAAAAATGCCCCGCCCCTTGGAAGCCATTTTTTTCAAGCAAACATAATTATTTTCGAACTCGTCCAAGATATCATTGAGACAAATCTTCTGACCAAATTTCATGACGATTGGACAATAAATGTGGCCTCTAGAGTGTTAACAAGGTTTTACTATAGCCATATATTGCCATATAAGTAAAAATGCCCCGCCCCTGGTGGCCATGTTTTTAAAGCAACCAAAACCATTTTCGAACTCATCAAAGATATCATTGGGACAAATCTTCTGACCAAGTTTCATGATGATCGGAAAATAAATGTGACCTCTAGAGTGTTAACAAGGTTTTACTATACCCATAAAAGGAAAATAGCCCTGCCCCCGTGGTGGCCATGTTTTTCAACCAACCGGCATCATTTTTGAACTCCTCCAAGATATTATTGGGATGAATCTTCTGACCAAGTTTCATGAAGATTGGACAATAAATGTGGCCTCTAGAGTGTTAACAAGATTTTACTTAAGCCATATATAGCCATATAAAGAAAACTGCCCCGCCCATTGAAAGCCATGTTTTTCAAGCAATGGCTACCATATTTGAACTAAACCAAGAAAACAGTGGGACAAATCTTCTTAGCAAGTTTCATGAAGATTGGAAAATGAATGTGGCCTCTACAGTGTTAACAAGGTTTTACTATAGCCATATACGGAAAAATGCCCCGTCCCCTTGCGGCCATGTTTTTTAACCAACCGGCATCAATTTAGAACTCATACAAGATATTATTGGGATGAATCTTCTGACCAAGTTTTATGAAGATCAGACAGTAAATGTGGCCTAAGTGAACAGATTTTACTATAGCCATATATAGCCATATAAGGAAAAATGACCCGCCCCTTGGCAGCCATGTTTTTCAAACAAACGTAACCATTTTCGAACTCATCCAAGATATTATTGAAACCGATCTTCTGACCAAATTTCATGAAGATTGGACAATAAATGTGGCCTCTAGAGAGCTAACAAGGCAAATGTTGACGCCGCACAACGCACAACAGACGACGGACAAAAAGAGATCACAAAAGCTCACCATGAGTACGTTGTGCTTAGGAGAGCCAACAATCACTTCTTTGTGTAATTTCCTTATATAACTAGTTCCACTATTTCGCAGCTATAAACAAACACAAGAGCACCGCATAACGGGTGCCACGCTCGGCTGCGAAAGCTTTCAATTATTTTTTTTTAGAGGTCACAGTGACCTTGACCTTTGACCTAGTGACCCAAAAATGGGTGTGGCGTGTAGAACTCATCAAGGTGCATCTACATATGAAGTTTCAAAGTTGTAGGTGGAAGCACTTTGATTTTAAGGGCAATGTTAAGGTTTTAGCACGACGCCAGCGGATGACACAACACGACACGACGAGCTGGCTATGACAATAGCTCAAGTTTTCTCCGAAAACAGCCTCACTAAAAATATGCAACTACATTAAGCGTACAACATGCAAACAATCAACACGAAGCAATACATTCTTTTCAATGTGCCTTCAACTTGTTCCCGCTATATTGTAATATGATTATGTCCTTACATAAATCATTAAACATGGAAATTTATGATTCCCCTACATACAAGCATAAAACATAGATATCAACAAGCGTATATGCATAGTATTTATTTATCATCTTCTGGTTTCCGCTCGCAGTTCGTCTCATCACCAAGCATGTGGAACCACTTGCCTGTCATGTCCGTGAACTCCTGGCACTCCAAAATGGCGGAATCTGGCACCTGTCGGGATTAACAGATAGTGATATATGACATGCTATTAAACATTGAGTATGAACATTGTTATCGTAAACATGTGAAAAATGACATGTTGAGCATTTAACCGGGATCATTCAACTCAACGAAGAAATTCATAAGTGTTCAACTAATTTAATAAACGTTAATACCTAATGCCGAGTTCGACGTATCCTTGATTGGAAATCTGTCCGACTTTTATATACAGAATCAGGCAATAATCTGGATTTCTGGGATATTTATATATATATAATATGGCACCTATCGGCATAATGGGGAAGGTATTTGTAGACTCCTTTTCGATACTATGCACGCTAATGATATGCCGACTATGGCATCTGCTGGGGTTGACCGGGAGTCAGAGTCGGGTCCTTTGCTGATAATTAGGGATATTAGTAAACGGAATTGGACATCCCTGAGAAACTACATGTAAAGTTTGATGCTATATTTGGACCCTGTAAGGAACATCTAAATTATAAAAAAGATGAATATAAAGTTGTACCTGCACTGATAGATGCTTCATGAATAATAGAATATAAAGTTGTACCTGCACTGATAGATGCTTCATGAATACTAGAATATAAAGTTGTACCTGCACTGATAGATGCTTCATGAATACTAGAATATAAAGTTGTACCTGCACTGATAGATGCTTTATGAATAATAGAATATAAAGTTGTACCTGCACTGATAGATGCTTTATGAATACTAGAATATAAAGTTGTACCTGCACTGATAGATGCTTTATGAATAATAGAATATAAAGTTGTACCTGCACTGATAGATGCTTTATGAATACTAGAATATAAAGTTGTACCTGCACTGATAGATGCTTCATGAATAATATATTATATAAAGTTGTAACTGCACTGATAGATGCTTTATGAATACTAGAATATAAAGTTGTACCTGCACTGATAGATGCTTCATGAATAATAGAATATAAAGTTGTACCTGCACTGATAGATGCTTCATGAATAATAGAATATAAAGTTGTACCTGCACTGATAGATGCTTTATGAATACTAGAATATAAAGTTGTACCTGCACTGATAGATGCTTCATGAATAATAGAATATAAAGTTGTACCTGCACTGATAGATGCTTTATGAATACTAGAATATAAAGTTGTACCTGCACTGATAGATGCTTTATGAATAATAGAATATAAAGTTGTACCTGCACTGATAGATGCTTCATGAATAATAGAATATAAAGTTGTACCTGCACTGATAGATGCTTCATGAATAATAGAATATAAAGTTGTACCTGCACTGATAGATGCTTTATGAATACTAGAATATAAAGTTGTACCTGCACTGATAGATGCTTTATGAATAATAGAATATAAAGTTGTACCTGCACTGATAGATGCTTTATGAATACTAGAATATAAAGTTGTACCTGCACTGATAGATGCTTTATGAATACTAGAATTGAAAACAAAGGGGCTTAAGGGAAACACATTAATGTTATACTGTATCAAAGGACCATTCAAAATGTTTTAAGAACATAAATGTTAATAATAAAACATCTGCAGATATATAAGCAAAGACGATATCAAATTAACCCAAAAGATGTATACACTGATTAAAAAGCTTTAAATATTAAAATCTTTAAAAAAAAATAACTCTGCAATGAACGTTAAATTTTGAAGACACATGTTATAGCTTTATTAACAACTATGTTTATTAGAAGTAGTTATATTTTGAGTTTTAAAAAAGCTGCATGGGAATCTCACTCTAATTTGAACCAGTCATTTGAAAAAGCAAGTCATACAAGTTCACTTTTAATTCCGATTTTCCGTTGAAACAGATGCCAATGTTTGTTTCTCTTTCTCCACAGAATGAAACCATTTCCCGTCCATGTTCATGAACTCTTGGCATTCCAGAACAGCAGAGTTAGGTACCTAAAATGAGAAGGGAATGTGCTATGCTATGGTAAGGTGACGTGGGTTAGAGTAGAGATATACAATGTGTTAACCCTTTCCCACTTCGACAAAGGCTTCGTTTCCAACCTTTAGATACTGATGAGTAGCAAACAGCATAAAACCTGAACAGACTGCGAGTTACTCCCAGGCCGTTCTGGTTTTCTAGTTACTCGCAGGATGTTCTGGTTTTATACTGTTTGCACATAGCCATTTTCGCATTGCTTGTGGGTGGGAAAGGGTTAAGAAGTGATAAAGGAACGCAGGCACATATTTGAAGTAAACATATATTATAATTGTCATCAGATTTGACACAGATTAAATAGGCATTTAAGATGACTTTATTATGATTTCCAGCTCATAGAATGCATTTAAGATAGTTATTACAAGAGGTAAAGACAGAAACATGAAGCACTTTCAGTATACACAAAACTATGTATATACTAAAAAACGGGCTTTATAATGGTTGTGCACGTAGCATATAATGCTATTATGCTATCACCTTATTTATTGTATTAAATTGTGTAGGTATGCATACCTTGTGTGATAGGCATAGGCGTATTAAATAGGGTATACCAATGGAAATGAATTGAATTGAACTTGTTGAGGTTTAATACGAATAATATAACATGGTGTATTTGTACCCATTCCTCAATCGTGGGTGACATACAGTCTTACAGCAGACTAGAGGTAACCCAACTGAAACTCATTCAAGATATCCCTTTTAGCAGGGATTTTATCACAGGGAAAAAGGCAAATAGCTGACTTGGATACCAAACAAAAAGCAAACCACCTCATTTCCTTATCCGTCTACAGAAGAGTTAAAAGCGTGTTTTAATTGAACAAAAACTGATGATCGATTATCCAAAGGATCTCATTTATCTTGTACCTTACCATAAAGGTATGAACAACACTTAGAGGTAACACAATTAAATGTAGCCAAATTAGGTTATCTTATTTCAAACTTATAAAGTGCAAACATATAACTTTTTGTGGGATATGCATCGCGGGAAATATAATGACATTAGGTTGCAGTCGGTAAATGGACTAGAATACCTGTAGCCAAAAGGAACATACACATTGACCGTAAAAAAAAACTATTCGAGGGTATGCATGGCGAAAAATATAGGCTAGATGACTAGGCAACATAAGGCAAAATGAAACATCTCGAGCGGTGTATATATCAGGCGATGGTGCTCCTTTGATATAATGACAAACATCTGCAATTGGCTAACATGAAATTATGAACTGTATACCTTATCGAGTGGTGTATATCTCGGGTGATGGTGCTCCTTTGTAGGGTTGTTATCCACCCTGTTGTAGGCGCAGAGAAAGGCCCAGCGGCGGTCCTCGCTCATATTGGCGCTGCTACAGTGCAGAAGATTGCAGTCGAAAAATAGAGCATCGCCTAAAAACATATGAAATACGAACGTAGATATAATAAACTTAGTCTTAACATATTCAATACAAAAGTAACTACAATACAATATCCTTAACAAGTAAATATTGTAGGTGTTTATATTGCAATCCATGCCACTCTGTAAAAATCATGTTTTTTATAAGATCTGAAATTCCTCACATGGAACAGCAGTACGAGACAAGTACAAGATCAAGTTGAATATGAGAGGAATATTGCAAATGAAATTAAATAATAAACAAGTGAATAGCGATACAAATACACATACGGAACCTGGCGAAAAAAATACATTCAAACCTTTTGTCTACCAATTAATTATGACAAGCCCAGCAGGAAAAATCTTCATGCATAGAATATTAAAACATATACACAAGGAAATATGTGTCCGCCCGCTTCCTGTATTTGTCTTTCAGAAGGGTGTTAAATCATTTGAGTTAATCTGGTAATGGACCGTCCCAGGCAGAAGCTACAGGCTATTAATGATTATGATTTGCTTTTATTAACTGAACCAAAATCGTTAAAAAAATGTTTGTTGACACCATTTGTGTCCGAACCAATACAACCAAGCCCTTATTAAAGTTAAGGTATTAGCATAACAACATCCCATCTTTGCTCAAAATAATCCAGCAGTCGGAACATTCAGCCTTTTTATGACTGTGTGGAAGATGTCAGCTTCAAATTGTGATGAAAATATGAGAACTCATCAGATAGATCAACAGCATTAATACACTTCAACCGTCAGTAAAGACTTTCGAAATGAGTGAATAAGCGTAAGCAGCTTGTTACGTGGCCCCATTTCTATTTATTCATACGCTAACAATTGTTGTCAATAAAAGCATGGACGACCCACGACAACTGTTTTTAGTTGTGAGCGTTAGCCTAATGTAGAGAGGCAGTTTTGCAAGTCAGTCTGCTGTCAGCTTCGCTAGGAACGATAACTGGATGTCAGTCTGTTGTTAGCTACGCTAGGAACGATAACCACTGCCTGTCTGTACTACCTGCAGTAAAATTATGCAGATGACGAATGCTAGGAGCGTCTGCTCTAACCAAGGCATCAGCCTGTTTATAGTTTACCACTGGTACACTGCATTGTGTGTATGTAATCAAACGTGATTAACAGCTTGTAAGACGACATTGGCCAGTAAGATTAGCCTGTGCACATTGATTAGCCTTTGCAATGCGCACAAGCTAATCAAGGACGACACTGTCTGATTTTATAGCGTTTTTCGTTTAAAGAGGGTCTCTGGTACTGGGATTACAATTTATGCATATGCATTAAGCCCTGTTTTCCCAAAATGAAGCTTAAATTATCTTTTTTATTAATTATTTGAAAAAACAAACACATCTTGACCTGTGCTATACGACACACTCTTTATAAATTTGAATGAGTTGTGTTAATTTCAAACTTGCGATATAAAAAGCTATAACATAATTTTGAAAACTGAGTTGCGTCTAAGATTATACAACAGCGAACAACTTCAGTGCCTTCAGCGCTTTAATTTTACCTGATGAATATTTATATATTTGTTCACAAATTTTGGAATTGATTCTTTCAATCAAAACATAAATATGTAATTGCTTAACAACAACATCGATGGCAAGAAAATTTCAGTAATTTGAGTATATGTATTTTCCGTTTCGCATGCCATTTCTTTAAGAAACGTGTTGGTCAAAATTGTCTTTTTGGAGCGAGGTAAAAAATATGGTTGTAATCTTAATTTCTCTAAGATCTAAAATTAGTCACAATACGGTTAAGGCAACCACGCCGGCTTATAACATTATTGAAGAATGTTCGCCTAGATGAAGTGGAAATGGTGTCTGCCTGGCGATCAGAGTCAAGGGATCCATCCCTACTGTCGGGGGCGTTCTTGAGATTTCCCGAAAAAGTACTGGTTCTACCCCAAAAAGGACTCCAGAGCTTTTCAATAAACCATAGGCTTACGATTCACTCGAGACAAAATTATTAGGTTTTAACTAAACTAATATTATTACCTGGTTCCATCTCCACAAATTGCAAGGGGCACACGTTGCTGATCTCCTCCACACGTGACACATCCGCCCCAACCTGGTTCCCCACACGAACATGCTCTATTCGACCACACTTGTGGGATGACTTCAGTACCTACCAGTGTAAAAAGATACTTGTTTATATATTTTCGTATTCATGTGGAAATGTAATTAACCTTAAGGGGAAACAATGCCATGCTTATATCATTATTACCGAAATTGCTCTATGATACCGCATGTGTGCGATGACCTCAATACCTACCAGTGTTTATTATAAGACTTATGCGATGACTTCTGTAAGTGCAATTTAAAAGGGATAAGTTTACTGATTTTTTTTATTTTTAAAAGTTATTTAATGTGTTTACGCACAACTCTAACATGTGTTTAATAGTCTTAATTTATGACAACAGCAAGGAAAAACGTTGGTAAAAAATAATGCCTTCCCGGGGTTTCGAACCCGCGCCATCTGGAAGTAAAAGCTAGTGCAATTCCACTGTGATACGCTAGTTTAATTAATTATCATTTAAATATAAACTAAGTACTATATTTTCAAAATTGTTGAGGAATAGCGTTACAAACTCTTAATTATTTTTGCGATTTTAAATGATAATTTCCCATCAATGAACAGATCTTTAAACATTTGTCTTATCAGGAAAGTTATTTCGCTTTTTAAAACAAAATTATATGTTACATAATGTATACATGCTTTTTTAATCTTTGATCAGTAGTCTGAAAATCACAGTTTAGATACGTTTCTCCTTCAAATCGTCCTTTCTGCATACAAATATGCCTCCAAGTACATACAAGGGTGTACAATTAACATCAATGTTACATTTAAACATTAATGTATCTAACTGGGTGAGGGTTGTTATATAAAATACCAAAATTCTCTTTTCAAATCGTAATTTTCATTTCAATTTGCACGAAATCTCAGCCACAATTGGGGGAAAGCATATTGAATTATCATATTCATATTGTATACATTGTTTCTTATGTAAGTATATTATGGTCAATACTATTATCTTACACATGTTAAAGATAACATTTTAAGCAACAATATTTAGTTCACTGACCAATATTATTATGTTATTTTGGCAAAATAAAATGTTCGCTTATGGATTGACATGTTGTTAGTCAGTTAATTTTATCAAAATATAACACTATTTTAAACAAACACGTTCACCAACAATTTTAGGAAAAGGTTAACAAAACTGAAACAATATCTGACCAACACCGAATAACATTTTCATTGTAAGGGCAATTCATGGTAGGTCTGGGAACTCATACAATATTCACTCTGAGAAAATGGGGCTTTATGCAAGTACGTAAAATAATTCGTTCTTAATTAGCCTGTGCATTCCGCACAGGCTTATCAGGAACGTCAATTTCCGCTTGCATGGACTTTTTGGTTTAAGTCTCTTCTTAGCGAAAATCCTGATAAGGCGGAAAGTGTAGCCCCTGATAAGACTGAGCACACTGCCTGTTCATTTATGTTATTATTATATTTAACGGGACACAACGATTTTCAAAATAATTCTCATAGATTTAACAAAGAATATAAACAATATGTTAAAACAAGCAAAAAAGAAATCCTTACTAAGAAAAATGTTTAAAGGAACCTTTTCCCATTATGGTCAATTGGCAAAATAAAAAAAATGTTTTAGATTCGCAAATGTTCGTTGAAATTAGGATATTTGTAAGGAAACAGTAATACATGTACTGAAAATTTACTATGCTCTCAAATATCTATTATATGCATCTTTTGAGGATTTAAAAACCTGAAAATTATAAAGCATTGCAATCCAAAATGATTGAATAATTTGGAGAGTTCTGTTGTTGTCGTTTTATATTGTGACACTTCGAGGATTGCTTATATTAAGTATTCAATACGTCTCTCAAGTTATTAGCACGTATGGCCGAGTTGTCTGAACATAAAACTTTTATTCCAGGGGTCAGTGGTTCGAGCCCACTTGAGGGTTACTTTTTTCCTTTCTTTAATTTTGTTCTTGTTTTTTACTTGAGCTTTTTATATCCAATGTTTATATTTATCAATATAATTATGTATATATATTTAATGACAAACTTCAATACATGCCAAAATCTGTGAAGGGTCTCTTTAAAATATTGGTTTATAAATGTATAACAGTAATTCAAAATCAGTAAAACAATAAAGCCTTTGCAACGGATTTCCTCAATAGTTTTTAAATATTGTAAAACTATTTCACAGATATAACAGGCTAATCTGGTACGGCACTTAAATCACATGCATTAAGCCCTGTTTTCCCAAAGCGCGGTTTAAATGTATGTTTTCATTCTTAAGTTACACCGTCGCTGTACACAATTACATTTACCTGCAGGCAACTGTTATCCTTCTTGCATTTATCGATGGCGATGAAGACAGTCATCATGTTAGGGAACAAACATCCGTTGTTATACCAGTACCTGCAATAAATATATGGAAGTTCATGCTGGTGAAGTGTCACAAGAGTGTTTATCAGATATAATATAATAGGTCGCTATAAGCAAACATTGTCAAAACAAACAAGACCTACAATGTACTTTTAAAACCTTATTTCAAATTGAAGAAATAACTTAGCTCAATCATTTACTTTATACTTAAAGAGACACCTTTTAAATGGCGATTTTCAAAATAATTCTCAAAGATTCAACAAAGAATGTATACATTATGTTTAAATGAGCAAAAAAGTAATCCTTACTAATACAATTAATTTTTTTTTTATTTCATATAGGTATAATAGTCATTCAAAATCGACAAAACTATAAAGAGTTTAAAACGGTTTTCCTTGACAGTTTGAAAAAAAGCGTAGTTCTAACATAAAGTTTTTATTTCATAGATAAATATGAAAGCCAGAGTGGCGCAGTCGTTGACTTTTGCTTCAAAAGGAAACTGGTTCGAATCCCAGGAAAAACTAATTTTATTCAACCGTTTTCTTGCTGTTGTGACTAATTAAGACTATTCAAGATCTCTGTAAGTTAATTTATTTTTATTTTTTTTCATTTAAACTGAAATCTGTAAACAAGATACTGTTAAATAACTTGCTGACCGAAATTTTTAATTTGGAGAAATGAAATGAACTAAAATATTCAGAATAGTTTTTAACAAGAGCACCGCATAACAGGTGCCACGGTCGGCTGCGGGTGCATTTTTGAAAAAAATAAAAGCTTGTAAGATTTTTTTTTCTTTTTTTAGAGGTCACAGTGACATTGGCATTTGACCTAGTTACCCAAATATAAAATAAAAAGTTCCCTGTCCTAGATATGAAACCAGAACCAGTTAGCATAATCTGACGAGCAGCCTAAGCTTTTGCATTGGGAAATTTAACCCTTTTCCACTTAGATACATATTTTCACACATTTGTAGTCCCTGAGAAAGTTAAAGTTAATTAAAGACCTTTCTTATTAGATTCTAGTTGTAAAGGCTTCATTTCCAGCTCTATGATACTGATGAGCAGCAAACAGCCTAAAACCTGAACAGAATGTGAGTTACTTGTAGGCTGTTTGCACATAGCCATTTTCATTTTGCTTCTAAGAGGGAAAGGGTGAAACAGTATACTGGTAATACATGCTTAACTATCAATTAAAAGTTTTACATTTCCATTGATGATTATAAATAAATGTACATATACTTTAGCATTTTCATACTCAGGAGCATATATTACCTCCAATATATGCAGAATCTTAAGTAAAATAGTTCATCTTTCTACTTTAAATTTTGTCAATGTCTGCACAAAAAATACCAAATACATGTATTCATGCCACATTCCAAAACATCATGATACAAGCCTTGTTCTGGGAAAACAGGGCTAAATGCATATGTGTAAAGTTTTGTGCCAGATCAGCCAGTGCAGTCCACACAGGCTACTCAGGGACGATAATTGCTGCTTTTACTTATTTTTTTCATTTAAATGGAGCATCTTCTAAATGAAAGTCCAGCCAAGACAGAACATGTTATCCCTGATTAGCCTGTGCGGAAAAAAAGCACTAGATAATCTGAGATAACGCTTCACAAACATGTATTGAGGCCAGTATTCCAGGATGTGGGTCAGTTACAAAGACAGTTGATGCCCACCCATAATCCTGGTGCCAGATGTGCTTCCCGCCAATCTTGGCCGGCTTTTTCATCAGTTTGGTGTGGTAGTGGTACACCTCTCCTCCAAGAAGCTGTTATATTAATTAGTTAAACATAGAAAGCCTAATGCTTATAGAGTCACTCTGGCTTATTTCATGGAAAAAAACGGGCCTGCATTCACAAACACATTTGTAGACTTAAGAATTACAAACAAAGGAAAGACTAAGAAGAAAATAAACAAGAGATGTGTTCGTCAGAAACACAATGCCCCTTATTGCGCTGCTTTGACAATTTATTTTTTTTACCTTTGACCTTGAAGGATGACCTTGACCTTACACTTCCACCACTCAAAATGTGCAGCTTTATGAAAACACCGCTTTGAATTAAAAAAAAAATACCTTTGACCTTGAAGGATGACCTTGACCTTGAAGGATGACCTTGACCTTGAACTTCCACCACTCAAAATGTGCAGCTTCATGATAACACCGCTTTGATTTAAAAAAAAAAAATACCTTTGACCTTGAAGGATGACCTTGACCTTGAAGGATGACCTTGACCTTGAACTTCCACCACTCAAAATGTGCAGCTTCATGACAACGCTGCTTTGATTTTTTATTTATTATTTTACCTTTGACCTTGAAGGATGACCTTGACCTTGAACTTCCACCACTCAAAATGTGCAGCTTCATGAGAACGCTGCTTTGAAAAAAAAATCTTTTCGACCTTTGACCTTGAAGGATGACCTTGACCTTGAACTTCAACCACTCAAAATGTGCAATTCATGAGATACACATGAGTGCCAAATATGAAGTTGCTATCTTCTATATTGAAAAAGTTATGGCCAATGTTAAAGTTTTCGGACGGACAGACACCATATATTTGACATTTGACCTTTAAGGATGACCTTCACCTTCACCTTTCACCACTCAAAATGTTCAGCTCCATGAGATACACATGCATGCCAAGTATCAAGTTGCTATCTTCAATATTGAAAAAGTTATGGCCAATGTTAAATTTTTCGGACAGACAGACGCCATAAATTTGAAATTTTACCTTGAAGGATGACCTTGACCTTTCTCCACTCAAAATGTGCAGCTCCATGAGATACACATGCATGCCAAATATCAAGTTGCTATCTTCAATATTGAAAAAGTTATGGCCAATGTTAAATTTTTCGGACGGACAGACGCCATATTTTTGACATTTGACCTTGAAGGATGACGTTGACCTTCACCTTTCACCACTCAAAGTGTTCAGCTCCATGAGATACACATGAGTGCCAAATATCAAGTTGCTATCTTCAATATTGAAAAAGTTATGGCCAATGTTAAATTTTTCGGATGGACAGACGCCATAAATTTGACATTTGACCTTGAAGGATGACCTTGACCTTTCACCACTCAAAATGTGCAGCTCCATGAGATACACATGCATGCCTAATATCAAGTTGCTATCTTCAATAGAAAAAAGTTATGGCCAATGTTTAAGTTTCTTTCGGACGGACGGACAGACTGACTGACATGCTGACATACTGACAGACAGTTAAACTGCTATATGCCACCCTACCGGGGACATAATAAAATACATCAAATATTTAAATATACAAGCTACAGCTGGTGATTATACCATTCACAAAGTGTTTTAAATGAAGGAAGATGTAGATAGATGTGGTTAATTCCATGTTTGACTAAAATTTCAACAGATTATTAAATATTTCAATTCAAGGAATATGCTGTATTTGTAGTTTTAATTATAAACATTGTTTGGTGAATACAGGTCAAGTTCTTGGTGTCTTCAGGGCGATATTATTGCAAATGTTCATTCACTAAGTTGGACTTTACAATAACTCTCAATAACATTTAGAATGTCAGTACGAATTTTACTAATCATATCAGAATTAACATCTATATATTGCGACGTTAGCTGTGCAGAACAAGAGCTCTATCAGGAGGCAATACTACAAAATGAATATAAAACAATGCATGGTTGTAATATATCAATTTGCTTTTCGAATAAAACATATAAATAAAGATGTTACACTTAAGTTTTCAAACAAAAATAATATGTAACTTCTGCATGTTTTCAAAACTATTGTCTAGTTTTATAGCATTGTCATTAAACAAATTGTTGGATTCAAATTATACCATTATTCATTATAACATTAAATTTGTCATGCATGGCACAGACTTACCTGTTCACAGCCTCCGGCTACCTTTTCACACCTAGCCACCATGCCTGTCACATCTACACCTGGGTGATTCCACAGGATCATGTGGGCCTCACGACCATCACCATCGGCAACCTACAGTGTTGGCATAGCAATAAAAGCAACAACAACAACAACAGCAATATAGCTACAGTAACAACATAAGCTATTCTGTAACGATGACAACAATTTGAATCTAGAAACAATAGCTGCATCGGAAACATACAAATAGCATCATAATCATGACAACAAAAGAAAATATCAAAGGCAAGATATTCATTACAACTTACTAAAGCAAGATGCATCAAGAATGATCAATGGCAACACAACAATAACACAAAATTTCCATAGCAACAGAAGTAACAGGTAAATAGGTACCTAGAAACATCAACAGGATCACTGAACAGCACCCTTGCAACATCAATATCCATCAACAAACAACAATCTACATGTAGCAACACATTACATTTCAGCATGCAGCAGAATTACAGTTATAAAATTACTTCCATTAGAAACAAAAAACAATACAAGAAATGAAGCCAACCTATTAAAACACAGAAACTCATACAAAATCTTAGCAACAATATATGCATTGCAAAATATACAACAATATTTTTAAAATAAAATAAAATAAAGGTGAGCAAAAAAACAGCATTACCAACATAAAATCATAAATACCCAAAACCATAATGAAAATGGCAAGAGAAAATACATTTATATATATCATCATATTACTTGTTGTATTCAGCTTAAATATGTAATGTAGAAAATACTACATGTTTTTATTAGAATAATTTATTACGTTTTTCTCCACCATATTAACAAATACAACCTTTTCCTACTCAAAGGCAAAGTGAAAATGGCTATGTGCAAACAGCATATAACAGAACAGCCTGCGCGTAACTTGCAGTCAGTTCAGGTTTGATGCTGTTTGCTGCTCATCAGTATCTGAGGGTTGGAAATGAAGCTTTTAAAACTTGAATCTAGAAAGAAAAGTATTTTAATACATTTTTCTTTCCAAGGGACTACAAATGCGTAAAAATACATATCTAAGTGGGAAAGGGATAATATGCAGTACTCTTACTAAACCCATGAGTATCACCTTTGTATGATTACGTTACCCTGGCACATCACCAATGAATAGACACTTGATACATTACCCCATATGTGTGGTCTAGAAAGGGTCCAGCTAGAATAGCCTTCTCAATGTGTGCTACCTCTTCCTTAGAAAACAACCCTCTGAAAATAACAGACACTACTATGTAAAGGGATATTACAATATATATGTATTTCTTACATGCAATCAATTCTTCTACATAAGATGAAACTAACCATATATTTGGTCTTCACAATTACTGGTATTAAGTATGACATAGGGTAAAGTTACAATTTTACAAATAAAACACATAAAGGGTCAAAACAGAAATTTCATTTGGATGAAATAAGTTTGAAACTTTGTGGACAGCTTTGCTTTAGAGATGTAAAATTCAAACAAATTTAATGTCAAGACTAGTGAAGGCTAAATGACGGCTTATGTCTCATGGTAGCAATGATGGCTTTATTTCCGAAGGAGATTATAGCTTCAGTGTATAGTAGCAGACCTGACAAGTGTGTAACCGTCCTCTTTGAATGCATTTTTCATAGAGTCTGTTACAACGAACTCTCCCTCTTCATATTGAAATTCTGAAAAGAAAATCAAAACAACTTATTTTTAGAAAAGAAGCTATAATTTTCTTATGTAAAACTTCTTAGGATATAAATAACATTACGTGATACCGATACAAATGTCTTAGTGTAAAATATAAGCTTTGTGCCATAGGTACAATGTACATTATTTAATATAAAGTAATGCATTTTATGGCACAGGTATGTGTTTTATATATAATATCTCAAGATATTTGTAAAACATCTGATTTATATGTTTGGTAGTTGAGATCTGCAGATTCTGCACCTGATATATGTGGTATGTATATGATATTCAGGGGCGTTCCTGGGGCTATTTCAACTATACGCACGATCGAGCAATGAAGCTGCAAGTAGGGGTAGGTGCGGGAGCGGGTCTACTTCTCCTGCTGAGGTGGGGGATGTCTCCCCCTTTGAACATTTTGGAAAATTCATTCCAGATGGTGCAAAGTTATTCATATATTTCTTGCTTGAAAAAGACCGATAAAAGGAAATATTTCATTAAACATTGTCAACAGTAAATATACTTTTGACCATAAAAAGTATAAAGTTAAGATAATTATATTTTCTTACTAAAAATAAAAAAAAATAAACTAGGAAATGGTTATATTAGAAGAAAAAAGTAAAGTGAAAGGTTCTAGTGGGGATCGAACCACTGCCCTTCGGTTCAATAATGGGACAAAATGACAACTTGCTAACCGATTGTGCTACAGGGAAAAGTACTTCGTAACGGCATTGATTTTTAATATAAATACTAAATATTGGAAAACTATTTCGAATAAATATACCTACACTAATTTGAATGAAAATTAATTTTGACATTCTCTATAATTTTATCATGATTTGAACGTGATTATACGTTTGTTTTGAGTTAAGACTGTGTTGTGTTTCGTACCGACTGTTATTTGCTAAAAATTGACGTCTTGTTTGCTTGTTTACATAGTTTGAACCCTAAACCCCCTTAGCCCTAACATTTTCTTTTATTTTTCGAATTTTACAAGTTTTCATTTTTTTAATTTTGAAACTGAATTATATGCATGGGCGTACTGCCGTATGCCTAGGAACGCCCCTGATATTTGAAGTATGTCCCTGATGTATGAGTTAAATGACTGATTTCTGAGGTATGTGATATATGAGGTCTCCGTCTGATATTCGAGGTATTTCCCTTACATCCGAGGTCTATTTCTGATGTATGAGGGATGTGCCTGATATCTGATGGATTAAGTCTTATCAGCAAGGGTTATATGTGATAAGTAATACCTGAGGTTTATGTCCGGTATCTGAGATTTGTTTACGATATTTTAGAAGTGTTCCTGACATCTGAGGTCCATGCAAAATCAATGTATGTCTGTGTATGACATTTGAGACGTGTTCCTGATGTCCAATGTCTATATCTGATATATACATGTATCAGGGATGTGTCTTATATCTGAGGTCTATGTATTACATTTGAGGTGTGTTCTTGATGCCCAAGGTCTATATCTGATATATGTGTCTGATAACTGAGAAATGACGTTTTGTAGCTGGAACAAATAAGCTGGTCTGTATAAGTGTTTAGTTACACTAATTGAACGTCAGTTTTAAACATTTTCTATTTAAGTATTACATTTTTATGATAAAAATTGTTTGAAGATTTCTAAAAAATGTATGGCATATAATTAAAGACACTTCTTTTAAAGGGGCCGTCGACAGATTAAGGGTCGTGTGACGCGAAACAATATTTTTTGGAAACTACGAGCATTGCTTATATAGCTAAAAAATACAACCGCATTTAGCATGAGCGTGGATGGTCGAGTGGTCTAGGCGTGAGACTTTTTACTTCAGGACTCCAGGGGTCAGTGGTTCGAGCCCTGTTGAGGGTACCTTTTTTTCCTTTGTTTAAAATTGTATTCTTGTGTTTTTTTTACTGGAGATTTTAAGTTCAAATGTTTACATTCATCAATATAAAGCATTTGAAGCATTTAATGACATGCTTTAATACATGTCAAAATCTGTTTGACGGCCCCTTTAAGTTTTGAAAATGGAAATTTGTATAAACATAGTCTTAGATTTACAAAACAATGTATGTGTGTAATTAATGCAAACAAGAAAAATATCATCCCTGATTTACTTTATATAACTGTAAAATAATATGCTAATTTATTGATAATCATGATTGGAAATAGGAGGATTAATAAAGCATGACCATGTGTGATGCTTTTCATTCATAATTTATTACCAACATAGCGTTTTAACTAAGCACAAAACAACAGTGTTACCAACATAGCTTTTTAACAAAGCAAAAAAACACTGTATTACCACAACTAAGCAAACAAAACTCTATTACCGACATAGCGTTTTAACTAAACAAATAAAAACTGTATAACCAACATAGCGTTTTAACTAACAAACTAAAACTTTAGATTCTAGAGGTCCCATATTAAAATTCCAGAGCAGACACATTTTATTTGACACTTTTCTATTTTTGAATCATTAATTGAAAACTTTTAGTATTCCCAACATTACAGTTTTGTTAGTTAAATAATCAAGTGGCTTTTTTTTTCAATACGACAATCTGTTAATGAGTACTAAGAGACCATCATTTAATGTAAAATAATGTAAATATACCATGCTATATAATAATTAATGACTGAGTCACTGATGGCTGTCTAGTTCTGGCTACCATAACTTTAAATGTCGCTTTTTATGATTTTTGACTGGCGCTATATAAACTGTACGCTGAAGTTTCTTTAGCTAATGGCTGTCATGAAATGAAAAAAAAATTGATTCAATCAAAACATCATACCACAATGTTACAATCAAATAATTCCAACAGTTATTAACCTCGAATACTCATTTTGGTGTCCAGTCATTACACCCCCTGGACGTTACACCCCTGGTCATTACACCCTCTAAGCCTGGACATTACACCCACCAAGATATTGATTAGATTAGAAAGGTGTAATCAACTTATGAACCACTAATTGGATTTGTCATGTAAGATGACACTGATGAGATTAATGGTTGCTCAAATTATTTAATTGAGCAGCCATCATTTAAAACATTAATTTTTATTTCACCAGAATGACTGCAACAATATGCATCTAAATAATAAATACTTTTTTTCAAGAATATACAGACAGAAAAAACTTGAAGAAATAAAGATAAATAAAATAAATATTTAGAATAAACTAAACACAATCTTAATTCATATACATTTATTTCACCATAATGTAATAATATGCATCAAAACATAAATAATACAGACAGAAAAAACTTTGAAAACAAAATAAAATAATGATAAATACAATAACTATTTAGAATAAACAAAACTTAATCTTAATTCATATACATTTATTTTTATTTCAACATAATGTTATAATATGCATCTAAATCATAAATACTTTTTTCAAGAATATACAGACAGAAAAAACTTAATATAAAAATAATGATAAATAAAAAAAAAATTTAGAATAAACAAAACACAATCTTATATAGCTATAAGAAATAATTCTTTATTATATATGGAAACGGCCTCAAATACATAAGGACTAAGGCAATATCTTTATCCAAGTGTATCACATCTGTTACTTAAAGTTCACCTGCCGCGGTTGTAAAAACCCGTAAAACACCTTTATTTATCGAATTTAGTGCATATCTAAACTATTTCGCTCCTCACTTCATTTCAAATACGGTGTTATTAGCGAGAACGAATAGAACAAAGTCGCGATTTTTCACACATTCCAATGTTCTCGCCATTTTCATTCAAACCGGAAGTGACGTAACAGGCACTCAATAACGACTCAATTACGAGCCGGCATAATAAATGGCTTCGGATGTATTATATCTTGCAACTTTAGATAAAAAATGTTGAAAAATGGAAGATGATAGCGATTACGATGAGTTTTCCGTTCAACCGTATATGTTTGAGCCAGAATTTAGTGACAGTCAATCAGATTTTTCTGATTCTGACTCGGACAGCGAGGAAAATTTTGCCGATGCCCAAGACGACCATCGTGTTGGGAATACGGATTGGTAAATATATAATTTTGTTACATGCAGGTGTCGGCAAAAATAAAAAAAATTCTGTTCTGATTAAGAAGGAATGTCTGTATTGCAATTCGACGTATTTCTTTTATTTTCAGGTGTGCATGTTCATGTTGCACACCATATCGTGTGCAGATTGAGTGCAAATGCTGCACAGAATACCCAGAGCTGATGGAAAGGATGGACGAGGCAGGGGTAAAGTGCATAACTGAGCACACTGGCTTCAAAGCTAACTGTCTACATCAAGATGTCATTGATGTTTCGTTTTATGAGTTCCTTGATGTAAATGGTCCCATCGGTGATGAAGAACCAATACATGAGTAAGTTGTCATTAATTATTAAAAATGTTTATGAAACCAGGACAGATTGTTTGTAAAGAAAATACACTGTAGACCTTAAATAACACAATGTTTTGTGTGAACTTGTCATTTGTATTTCATACTGTAAATATGTTTTGATACAAATAATAAAACAAGCAAATTCGTTGAATTGATATCCCCCGCCTATATACTTCTGGACACAAAAGTGCTTTATTTGACACTAAAAAAGCATTTTTTTGAAGATACAAAGGGCCATAACTCTGTTATTATCAGATGGTGTACAATGCCATTTGGCGTGCATTAACCTATTATCAATATATGTACTCATACCAAGTTTCAATGAAATCCGCAAAAGCACTTCCAAGATATGGCTCCGGACACAAAAGTGACGGACAGACGGGCAGCCGGACAACGCCAAACAATATCCCTCCGCCTCTGGCGGGGGATATATACTCGTACCAAGTTTCAAGGAAATCTGCCAAAGCACTTCCAAGATATGGCTCCGGACACAAAAGTGCATACAGTAAAAAGCATTTTTTCAAGATACAAAGAGCCATAACTCTGTTTTTAACAGATGGTATACAATGCCATTTGGCGTGCATCATCCTCTAATGCATATATATACTCATACCAAGTTTCAATGAAATCCACCAAAGCACTTCCAAGATATGGCTCCGGAAACAAAAGTGCCTAAAGTAAAAAGCATTTTTTCAAGATACAAAGGGCCATAACTCTGTTTTTAACAGATGGTGTACAATGCCATTTGGCGTGCATCATCCTCTTATGCATATATATACTCATACCAAGTTTCAATGAAATCCGCCAAAGCACTTCCAAGATATGGCTCCGGACACAAAAGTGCCGGACGGACAGACAACGCCAAAACAATATCCCTCCGCCTCTGGCGGTGGATAAATAACATAAAAAAGACAACAATTTTAATCAACATTAAAATACGCGGGTATACAAGATGACTGGGTTATCTAATTGTAAAATGAAGTATCAATTTGCTATACAATGATTTTTGGTTACTTACAAATGCCAGTTCATTATTATTTTTCAACATTTGAAATAAAAATATAAATACAAGCTGTTTAATTTTTTAAAAAGTACACTATAATAACAACCTGCTACAACATGATGTGAAGTTGCTTACAAAATCTGATTTCTGACATATTTTCAGTAAAATATTATTATATAATATTATATTCAAGCTGAATAAGTTTGTTAAACTGTAAACTTAAGTAAGAATCTGCCACAGCATGGCTTGTGTAATTGTCAAGTTGAAAAGTACCTTTGTTTTACTAAACATACTAATATTTATCATAATGGTATCCTTATACATTTATAACTTCAGAGTATACAGATACATTGCATATAGAAGACTGGCTCGTTGGATTTGGCACCGTCTGAGCAAGAAGGACCGACGACCTCTTCCGTCATGCACTGTGGCAGCCAGAGATTTCCGTCCGACTCATACATTGGATTTTGCTTCGCCAGGGATGGAAACTAACGTTTTACAGTTAGTTGCCCACATGGACAACCATCTATAGTTTTTTGGTTTCCCATCGTAAGCCTCAACGCGCCCAGTACTATGTACATGTAGTGTCATGTGTAACTAATACTTTCTTTAAAAGTAATAGATAACTATACAACAAAACGGGCAACCACTAATTTCCATCCCTGTTCGCTAATTAAATCGCGAAAGATGGTTCTGCACAGCCTCTGACTTCAGGATTCTGTTTGCAGATGAAGACAGAGGCAGCCCTTGCATTGGCATCGCTCTTGTACTCCTCTTTCATCCTAAGCAGCTCTGCCATTAGTTCATCAACATAGTCTGAAAGTTATATTAAAATAAATTATAATTATTGATAAATTGTTCCTTCTTATAAGAGAATAATAAACAATGAATGTTTTTTGTATTGTTGTCTTCAACCATGTATTACAGAAATCTATTGCTTTAAGAAACCAAACATTTTGATAAAAGATTGCATGTAAACTCATGTATTTATTTTGATATTTTAGATAATTTCACTATCTGTTCAGAAAAAGAGACTTGTATCAAGATTATTCTAAAAACTCAACAAGTTCAACATGCAAATACATTTAATGTTGTTTTACATTGAGAATAATCACCAGATTTTAGAATTACCGGTATAATTTCTAAATTTTGTTTCAACATATTGGACAAGTTCAGGTGATTTCTGTAAGCTGTAATGTATTTTTTTATGTGCAAAAACAAAATTCTTCAACAAGATAATTCAATATTGCTATCTGTGGTTATTATTTATACAATAAAATTCATTATGAATACATTACCATAAGTGCAATTCTCTTTAACTGCTTTAACCACATGGTGTCCAGCCTTGTACTTAGGATAGGAGAGTCCTTTCCCTGTGGTTTGACAGTGAATCCCTTATGTTCTGTTGGCCGAAATACAACCGTCTGAAATGATTAACATTTTGCATTTTTCAGAAAAACACAATGCTCCCTGCTGCGCCACTTTGAAGCATATATTTGACATTTGACCTTGAAGGATAGCCTTGACCTTGACCTTTCACCACTCAAATTGTGCAGCTCCGTAAGATACACATGCATGCCAATTATCAAGTTGCTATCTTCAATATTGCTAAAGTTATGACCAATTTTAAAGTTTTCGGACGGACTAACAGACTGACAGACGGACGAACTGATGGACAGTTCAAAAACTATATGCAACCCTTTGGGAGCATAAAAAAATAGAAAGTTTAGCCATGTATAGAAACAGAAAATAAAGAATAAAAACTATATCACAAGAATAGAGGATTTTTTTTCAAGCCAATGTAAATATGTAACTCCTATCACATAAAAAAACAGGCTGTTTGGAAATAATTAAACACACTTATTAATAATTGACATTGTTTGGAGATTGTTAAACAAACTAATTATTAATTGACATTATTACGAACCTCAGATGTCTGTGATGACTGCGAATACACATTATCAAAATGTGATTCAGGATAACTGATCCGAACAGGCGACTGTTCACAAGACATTTCTTCACAGACTCTTCCACACATGATGAATATGGGTCCTACAAATAATTTTCATGTTACTTTTTATAAATTCAAACAGAATAATGACAGAATGACACAAATGTTTATATCACTTAATATAAGCCAAACTATGCTATTGAACTTTGAAATAATATGAGTCGCACTCTGAGAAACTGGGCATAATGCAGGTGCGTAAAGTGTTGTCCCAGATTAGCCTGTGCAGTCCGCACAGACTAATCAGGGATGACACTTTCCGCTGGAATGGTATTTTTTGTTTAAAGGAAGTCCCTTCTTTCTGAAAATCTTGTTAAAACGGAAAGTGTTGTCCCTAATTAGCCTGTGCGGACTGCTAATATGGGACGACAGTCACACTTTACGCACAGGCATTATGCCTAGTTTTCTCAGAACGCGACAGATATATTGCAATCATTAGCCTTTGAGTGGTAGTGGGGATAGTCTGATCAGTTTCCTTTTTGGATTTTGAAATTGAAGGGTGCTAATTCTTAAAAGAGCTCTTCAGTGCACAAAGCCATATTATCTCATTTGCATATTTTTAATATAAAAGCATGTGTTTCATTATAATTACTAAGTAAATATTTCTAATAACATGATTGTTAATTGAAAACACAATTTCTATTATAAATAAAACTAGTTTCAGTTTGAACATTTATATTAATTTATTGATAAAAACAACTTCCTTTATAATCATATGATAAAATCCAAACAAGAGCATGGTGTAGGGCACCGGCATGGTATCCGGAGAAGCGCCCCCCCGGAGAACTGCCCCCCGGAGAACTGCCCCCTTATTTTAAAGGTGGCGGAGAGGTGCCCCCCCATCAAATCGGTAGGGGCGGAGAACTGCCCCCCTGTCAGAATTTAGTAGGCGGATATCTGCCCCCCCATCAAATCTGTAGGGGCGGAGAACTGCCCCCCCGGTGTCATATTAGTTATTAGTTACGTAGTGAAAACAATACTTACGGGTAATTTTACGTTATCGCCGTACACATTTTATCCGGTAACAATTTAATTTCATTGCAAGTATATTACCATTTATCGAACTGAATAACACAAATTGTCTAGAGGCATATGATAATACTGTTTAATGCCCTTGGTGCGCATCTGCACCACTCACTATACATGAATGCCTTGTAAAAGTCGTGTTTTAATAAGAGCGCGAAACATAGTCGAGATCCACACAGGAAACGCGTGCGTGTTAATACTGGCAATGTGTTGCAACTAAATATAGACGTGCAACTCGGTACTTATGGAGGAAAAGTTACATCGGAATTAATTCACAGTATAAAGATAGTACTGACCCATGGAAAAAAACGTAAATTGACATATAAAAAAGTAAATTAATAGGCAAGGCAAAGGCAATAATTTAGCCGACTTGAAGAAAAAAGTGAAGTTAAGTTGAATTTATAAGCAATTTATTTATGTTGTTTAGTTAATTCATGTTCATGTGACATACAAAATAACATACATAAATACACACATTACATGCAGACATACATTCACAGTTACAATCATACATACATACATTCAGACATACATTTAAAAAATATATACATGCTTACATAAACGTTCAAAACATACATTCATACATACATACATAAATACACACATTACATGCATGCATACATTCACAGTTACAATCATGCATACATACATTCAGACATACATTAAAAAATATATACATGCTTACATAAACGTTCAAAACATACAATCATACATACATACATACATTCATACATACATACATACATATATACATTCACAGTTACAATCATACATACGTTCAAACATATATGCATTCTTACATAAACTCCATAATTGATGCAATGGTTATAGTGATAATCGAAAGTCTACGTTGCATTTTATACATATTACGGCAACAGTTTGCATTTTGAGCAGATCATGTCGACATGCCAATCAAACAAAATCGGTAACAGTTGCTTTAATTAGCAGCTAATTAGGCAGACAGAGAACTTGTTACCGTTAGCGATCTTTTAATCTTTTAATTGGTAGACCGGACCGACCTTAATTGTTAAGAACTTGTTAGCTTTGAATAAAGCCGCATACGGGTTTATTATATTGAACCGTCCAAATCCGTAATTGGCGAAAACAAACAAATAAATTATTGTTTTCAGCTTGCATAAGGATGGATTAAATTGCATGCTAATTTTTTGTTTTTATTACGGGGAAAATATCAAATAATTCTGCCGCGAAAACTTTTTATTAGCAAATTGTTATTTGTTTTTCTTTGTTCACATTGACGAAAATCACGTGATTATCAAGATGGCGACGTCCAGGCCGAGGCAGGTATTTTTGCCGTTTTATAACTTTTATTACTTGTACAACTTTATATTACTTTTGAAATTCACTCAATTTCCATACATAATAGCAAGAAAGTTACTGGCGTTATTGTCATTATAATACTCGCTTTATATATCGCTGCGAAATTTCTTTAATTAGGGGGCACTTCTCCGGGTCATCAATTCTGACAGGGGGGCAGTTCTCCGCCCCTTATTAATCAGCAGGGGGGCAGTTCTCCGCCCTATAAAAAAAAGTGAGGGGGCAGTTCTCCGCCCAGTGAAAAATCTTTGGGGGGGCAGTTCTCCGGGGGGGCACTTATCCTAGAACCGTAGGGCATAGTGAGACCTTGTGTGGACTTGGAACTGCACCCCTTGGTTAGCTAAGCTAGGGCACTGGTCTGATAGTAATACATTTTATGAGTGTTTGTTGATTTAATTGGGCTAGGAATAATCTTTTATCTTGAAACCATACTGTGTTCTACCATAATCTTGTGATATATCCAAAGATAAGGCGCTATTCAACAACCAAATAGCCATAAACTCCATGACACAGTTCTGTATGGATTAATACACAACACTGGTAACTGGTGTCAATTTGACTGGTAACCATGGACATTCGTGAAACTTAAGAAACTAAGAAAGCAATCATGTGCTTTGTTATATTTAATTGAATCTAGAGAATATTATTTCAGAGAAATGCCAAGCTGTTCATTGTTTAAGAAATAATAAATTGTACAAATAATTACAGTCCATGCACAAAACCCTTCTCAATTTACATTTTTATCTGAATAATTCAATACAGCATGCTGAATGGTGTTAGTAAATACTATTCATATTTTTATTAATACTATTCAAATTTACTTTTACAATGTCTTTTAATCATCTGTGTAATAGACAGTACTTTTTTTATTTTGTTCAATAAATCAGTATAAGAAAGTTTACATAATTATTGTTTTACCAGCACTTGGATTCTCTCATACTTTCTTATCTTATGGAAATGTAATTGAAATAAGCCCAATATTATTTTTATACTTTGAATATTTTTGGTGAGTTAGCTAGTCTTATTTATTTATCAAATGGAATGTTTTTGTCAGTTTTAAAGCTGTTCCACTGATTAACCTATTTTTCCTTATTAATAAGAGAAGTGTTTTAATTAATTGTTTGTCACTAAGCCATTAATTCATACATGCATACAAATATAAGAAAATTTTGAAAGATATATATTAAAAGGTAAAATAATTAGGCATATCCATACTGGGCATAAGGCTGTACATGATCAAACCCATGTGTGCCCCAGCATTCCTTATAAACTGACTAGACTTTTAACTCTTTCAGTGCGGGAACCGAATTTTGAAGGCCTGTGCAAACAGTTTGGATCCAGATGAGACGCCACAGAACGTGGCGTCTCATCAGGATCCAAACTGTTTGCTGTTTTGATAGTATTCTTTGAAAAAAATCGAAGAAAAATGCTAATTTTAGAAATTTAGCAGACAACATTTTAGCAGACGACAAATTTCCCAGCATGCAAAGGGTTAAAGTGTGGATGAAATTGGAATTATCATATAAGCAGCATTTTCCAGCTACTTGGTACAGAAAGATTTCCATTTTTTGCGGATGTGTTCTGAGTGGAAGGCTCATTATCCAGAAAAACCTAATCCATCCTGTATGTTGACCATCAACAGCTCTGACATTACTCAACAATATACAGGAAATGGCCTTGAGCTCAGGTCACCTAGCTGAGAAGGACACATATCAACCACTGCGCTTATAAGACCACCTTTATGTTATTGATTTAATATAATTTATTTAAATATAATGCATGGTTAATATTGTGAAGAAATACTTATAAGTTGTTTGCGGATTCAAATGTTTGACAAAACAATGTGTGAGAATACTATAGTCTATAGGTCAAACAATATTTCTACAGTACAGCTTCCTCTCCTTTGTATTAGCCGGAATACGGACAAAACCCCTCCCGGATAAAAACACTCCCGTCATTTTCATAGGGGGCGGACGAAAACCCTCCCATGAATAAACATGGGCGGACAAAAACCCTCCCATGAAAAAAACGGGGGAGGACAAAAACCCTCCCATGAAAAAACAGAGGCGGACAAAAACCCTCCCGTAAAAGAAATTTTACACTTAGTGTTGCATTCATTAATCCGACAAAATTACCCATTGTGTGTATTGTGTATTGTGTTTTCAGGGGTGTGAAATTGAAAGAAAATGTGTATCCATTAACTGCAAACATACCGCTTGCTAATGTGCATATATATCCGATAATCCAATATGATAACAACATCAATTAAAACATAAAATGAGGCCATTTACAGACAAGTGAATTCAAATTTAGATTGAATGCAATTCGATACAGTTCAACATTTAATCGCGTTATACGCTAATTCATGCAAAAAACGTGCTTTCCGGGAAGTTTCTGAAAACTTTGCGAAAATGAAAGTAAAATTCTGTTAACAACTAACAATTCGTTAGCATGTAACTAATTTGTCGTAATTACTTATTTTATTTATCTTTGACTGTAACGTTTTTAATTGCATTTTTGCAGACAATATATAAAGCATACAGTATTGTCAAATATGTCAATGATTCGGTTATTTAGGCCCACTAATCAGCTAATTATAACAATTAACTAGTTAATGTCATACAATAATATTTATCAAAATAGAACACTGTGAATCTGCAACTGCGGACAAAAACCCTCCCGTGAAAGCAATTAAACACCAACAAATGTAATTGCTTCACACATTGTTGCATTCATTAATCCGCAAAATATACTCAAAATAGCAAACTGTGAATCTACAACTACTTTGAGTTTTATTAGTTTAATCACATAATCAATTAAAAGCAATTAAACGCCGACAAATGTATTTGCTTCACACAATGTTGCATTCATTAATCCGAAAAAATCACTCAATGCTGACAACATTTGCTCAAAATATCATACTGTGAATATGCAACATATAAAAAGCAATTTGTTTGTGTAAAGGCATACATCCAAAATGGAAGTGAAGACTGGCTTCGTCTACACTAAGGAGAAAACGTCAAAATCGACTATACGCTGGGAATGTTCTCAATGCGCGGCAAAGTCTTGTAAGGGCGCTGTAGTCACGGACATAAATATGACGACAATAAACTCAGCCACAAGTCAAAACCATGAGGGAGATCAGTTTCACGTCGAAGCGATGAAGCTGCGTGAAGACAAACGAAATAAAGAATGTCTTGGGAAGCCTGTGTCCGCCTCTGTTATTTTTGCGATGATGAATAAAAAAGAAACACGACTTTGGTGTTCTTAATGCACTGGCCGGCGCAAAATTTGATATTTTATGTATTTTATATAAACACCCTACTTGTTATTCATACTAAGTAATCATGAATATCGTAGTTCTTATCATACTATGTAATAATAAAAATCTTAGTTCAAACATATATAATTGACGTCAAATGGGTGTAAAATAACATTTCAATTCGGAAATATTTTAATTAGTCAATATATAGTGTAATGTTACCTACTCAAGTGAAGTCACCATTACAAAAAATAAATATCTCGGATAACCGACTACAAAATAAATACAAATGTCGGAAATGACCGATTTCGGATTAAAAATTCATAAATAATCGTTGGAACTTGAATTCGTGGCTCAGATTTCACGGGAGGGTTTTTGTCCGGTCCCGTTTTTTCATGGGGGGTTTTTGTCCTCCCCCGTTTTTTTCATGGGAGGGTTTTTGTCCGTCCCCGTTCATTCATGGGAGGGTTTTCGTCCGGCCCCTATAAAACTGACGGGAGGGTTTTTATCCGGGAGGGTTTTTGTCCGGCATTCGTATTAGCCTGACCAGTATTTGAAATAAACATCAGAGACTATTGTGCATTATTTTCTAAACAGATGTCAACGCATTTTTTAATACAAATGTCTTGAAATCATTTGTAATAATATGCTGACTAATCGGACTAACATTATTTAGCACTGTGAATATCAAAATAAACAAGCATAGATTAGTCATTAGAAACATAATTACCGGTTCCTTTTAGAATAGGCGCCATACTTCGCTCGGTTGTGCTTCCCTGGTCCAAGGTCGTTGGGATTTAGAGGAGCTTTCTTTGAAGCTTTGTATGCCTCTGTTTCCGGAAATATCGTTGGAATTGCACCAGCTTTGAGCTTGAGCTTTAACTCCATTCCAACACTAGCCAGGCATAACACTTGGAGGATGAAAAAAAACAACTGTCGTCAAAATGTTTCAAGCACAATCTAGATGCCTTACTCGGTTTGAAATCAACCAGTCTCTCATCGATTACTCTCCTGGAATTAACTGCCTTTATCCAATTCTTACAAGGAACATCATCCTTCGCAAAACGGAAAAAAACCTTCTTTCCCTTTTCCTCACGTTCTTTGCACCCGAAAGCAACACACTGAACCATATCGAATAACGATTGTCATGCAAAAAATACAGAGAAAGCACACGATTTCAATAAAACTTGTGTTAAAGAATTGTATTATGCTAACATGATAGATCTATTGAGTGTCAAATTTGACATTAAGCGCGATTTGTTCACGCTTCGATTCGTAATAACAATGGACGTGTATCCGAGTCATGGGCGTTGAGTGCCTGTGACGTCACAACCAAAGTAGGTGGCGGAAATACCCGGGCGGTTTACGGAAAACAAAAACATCGTTTTTTAGTATCGCAATATTTTTTGCCATAGCTCTTGATGATTCCACTCGTTTTAGAATATACATATTTATAAAAATGCATTTTTCGTTATAAAATCGACAGTTCACCTTTAAGTTTTATTACTATTGTCGTAACCATAGTATTTCACTTATCTATTGATATATCTATTTGATTAGCAGTGCATAAAATGCATGCAGTGTTATGTCTCTGATATTAACAATGAAGCAAATCTGCCCTTAGGCTATTTCATATCACTCAAACAAAAGGAGGTAACTTGCTATTAATTTATAGCAAGTATTAATAAAGTAAAAATATCCTATATCTGTTGGTTTCAGTGAGTTTGTTAGAAATTGAAATAGAAGTAACATATTGTCACTGTATGATATATAAAATTTTACTGCTGACTTCAAAGTTCATTAATTACAATATCATTAAACTTCAGAAAAGTCAGAATTGATAATGAGGGATCATGGAAGAAATACTTCTTTTATATTGAAACACGATTAACAGGAATCTGTCACTTACTGTAGCAATCAAAGCATGTTTTCACAGTTTATGGGAGGGCCCTAATTGGCACTAGTCTGTGTATCTTTTATGGCCCCTAATAAACAGTTAGAGGGTCTTTGTCTGGCCCTAATGTGGCCCAAATAGGTCCAATGTTTATCGAAGTGGTCCAGTGTTACTGTTAGTTTTACAAACTGTGATTCATAAATGATGACACAAAACTGTGTCAATGATTTTAAACACTAAATTGGGGCATGAGTCTTAATGCAACATAAGATCAACTTAATTATTTGAATCATAACAAAAATATATATTACATGTATAATCCCTCATGTCTCTACCCATTTCCCTTTTCCTGCATAAATACCATTCTGTTAAATATCATATAATATTTTTAGAAAAATAATATTTTTGTTCATAAAATGTAAATCATAAGACCATTAAATTGAATTTTATTTATGTAAAAATAAGAAAGTATTATTAGTATTCCAAACTTTCCACATGATGTAGTTGGTTAATATGTAACAAATAGTTTCTAATTATTAATAATTAATGGATATGTTTTTATAGAGACTAATAATTATATAAGTTATATAATTGTGTAGGTTAAAGTTTATAAATGAGTATTTACAAAAATAAATTGGTCAAGAATGGCGCAGCTAATAAGCTTAAACCAATATGGTGTTTTAAATTATTTATCAGTTACAAGACCATTTGATAACAACGGAAAATGCCCTAAGGCCAAAAATCGCATGATGTCATGGAGCTCAAATTATATAGATCTACAATGTTTATAATAGGAAGAAGAAAATGACTTACCGGTATCACCACATCTAATATGCTGCCATAATCCACAATTATCACATGAAACAGCAAAATCAGAACTATTAACACGCTTTTTTTACAATTTGAATCAATAAACCAAAATATTTGTTTTGGGGGCATTTTGACAGAGTAACAATGTATACCTATAGTATGATATTCTCTAAAATTGTTCTGGTATATATGGGGGCAATGAGTAACAAGGGTCAAAATTGTCACAAAACCAGGTTTTCATTGTAAAAAAATCTGATAAAGGGAGAAAACTCAAACTGAACTTTTGAAATGAACAAACAAAATTAACCCCCTTTGTAAGTTTTTTTTTTTTTAAAAATCTATTTTAAGTCGTGGCGACCTTGACATTGGAGATATTGACGTGATTCTTTCGTGCGAAACACCGTCCCATGATGGTGAACAAATGTGCCAAATGATTTTAAAATCTCACAATGAATGACATAGTTATGGCCCGGACAAGCTTGTTCCGCCCGCCCGCCAGCCCGCATTCGCCAATCTAATAACCAGTTTTTTCCTTCGGAAAACCTGGTTAAAAACAATTTGCATTGAGTATTCGTCTTACTTACTTTGTTACCTTTGATGTTTTATTCTTTTGCCACGACATAAAGATGCAATATTCTTTAGAATTCATAAAATCATTATCAAACAACAACATCTTCAAATGAATTTTAATAATAATGGTGTGAACAAACTCCTTTAATTTTAGGTGTTATTATTACACATTGATAATTAACAAATTATTTGAAAAGATCAAAGAACAATGTTTTTCACACCAAAAAATTGTTATTTCCTAATTAACACTGCACATCAATAAGACAGACAAACAAACAATAAAAAACACTTGGACAGACCCCCATTGGACACACATTAAAGCAGAAACATCATTAATCAAGTGAAGTGTGCCCCATGGTAGGTGATATCACACCTGAGTAACCTAATCAATTATGTTTACATCTTGGTGGGTGTAATGTCCAGGCTTAGAGGGTGTAATGACTAGGGGTGTAACGTCCAGGGGGTGTAACGACTGGAAATCCTCATTTTTGAGCCTTATTTTTCGGCGTAAGCTGAATAAGCCAGCTTTTCACCCTGACTTGACCTTTGTAAGTGTCCAATAATACTCAAATAAAATTTCCCGCGGCTAGGTACGAATGAATACACTTCATTTATTCCATTGGCTGATTTGAGTATAACATCAGAACATTGGAAACATTTCCGCGTCTTTGTAACACTGTTTTACTGCATGAAACAATTTTATCTCTAATGAAAAGGCCCAATAGATAGAACAGTTTTACAATCAATTTTCGACATAAATACAGTTTGTGCGTTCACCTTTTATTTTCAGTGAATTACCAGCGCAAAAGCGTTTAACTAAAGGCTATGTTGTCATATTTAGTACTTACTTGCATTGCATTTCAACCCGCAAGGTTTCGGGTCAATACGCGGTCATTTTGTGAAAGTCAGAGTTTATATACAGTTCATCACCGGAGTTCGCAAAAGGGGTTGCGATCATTGTGTCTTACTGACAATAACGTAGTGACTGTAATGCATTGCATTCCAATCCGCAAGGTATCAAGGTCAGTTTGCGGTCAGTTGCAGAAATCTTTATATAAACGCCGTCTCGTAAACTTTGTGCACTTGAAGTCTGTTTTGATCAGAAAGATACTAAATAAAGATATTCGGCGATATTATTGTGGTATGTCAATCATCGATTTTTAATATGGTTTCAAAATTTGCATGATAAGGACCAATTTTGATAAAATTAATTAGAAATATTTATCCATTTAGACCAGTTTATTAAGCATGACCACAATAATTCGCTATACTATAATTATGCAATTAAATAAGATTCGAGTATTGCCGGCTGACCTATATGCACTCGTTTATTTTCATGTTTCTTGTGTTTTTCTATTCTGTAAATATAGATATCTGAGTAATAATATCACATAAAGCAAAATAAGCCACGAAATCTGGCGCAACACCTAGTCCAAATAATTAGACGTAAGCTACCCGCGATGTAAATCGACCTCATATTTATAGGAGTAGCGCAACACCCCGTAATTGATTTGCTTATGATGTAGCTAACAACTGCGCAGAAAAAAGGCATCCGCTACTTTTTATCTCATAGAGATAACTTTTGATCGTTCATAAACATCGACCACAATCAACGCCGTATATCTTTTTTAAAGATATTTCTTGTTTTATATAATCGTGACACACAATTCGATGAAATTCGTATTTACTAAGATGCAATCCGTTCAGATATCTTTCTTAAATAAACTTTCAAAACACGGATGCATTTCTTTCACGTTTATACAACGATTAACGGCAGATATCACAACGATAACTTCGATAAGTTAACCATGAAATACTGAACTTTAAACTGTACAGTACCGAATTTACGTTATGCCGACCTTGGGAATGGGAGCGTCTCTTTTCCATTGTCTGCAACGTCTCTTTTCCATTGTCTGCAAAAAGGCAGTGAAACACACAATTACGCAACAATTTTTTTTATTTAGCAGTTCAACGCTAAATAGTTTGTGCATGATGTTCAAAAGATTTAAGTTAAATTTTAAAGCGAATACGTTTGTTCGTAATATGTCCGGTACCGACGGACAAATACATTAATCAAAAATAGTCTATTTTTTTAGTTCTTTCCTTCTAGATGTCTAGCCACGGCGTGAGAAAATATTTTTTCAAATTGCATTCGTTAGCACACCTCTTCCTTTACCACTGAAGATTATTATAAAATCGAATTAATGTTCTTGACTATAAATAGTCTATAGTCTTTACTTAAAGTCGAATATGGCCAGAGTTAATAACACGGAAAATCGCACCTTCGTTCATTACTGAAAGTCGACTATGGCCACAGTAAATGACTCATAAAATGACACCATTGTTCATTATTGAAAGTCGGCTATGGCCACAGTAAATGACTCTTAAAATGACACCATCGTTCATTACTGAAAGTCGACTATGGCCACAGCAATTGACTCTTAAAATGACACCATCGTTCATTACTGAAAGTCGACTATGGCCACAATAAATGACTCTTAAAATGACACCATCGTTCATAACTAAAAGTCGACTATGACCACAGTAAATGACTCTTAAAATAACACCACCGTTCATTACTGAAAGTCGACTATGGCTACAGTAAATGACTCCTAAAACAACACCATCGTTCATTACATAAAGTCGACTATGGCCACAGTAAATGACTCTTAAAATGAGACCATCGTTCATTACTGCAAGTCGACTATAGTCACAGTAAATGAATCTTAAAATGACACCATCGTTCATTACAGCAATTCGACTATGGCCACAGTAAATGACTCTTAAAATGACACCATCGTTCATTACTGCAAGTCGACTATGGCGACAGTAAATGACTACTCTTAAAAGAACACAATCGTTCATTACTAAATGTCGACTATGGCCACAGTAAATGACTCTTAAAATGAGACCATCGTTCATTACTGCAATTCGACTATGGCCACAGTAAATGACTCTTAAAATGACACCATTGTTCATTACTGGAAGTCGACTATGGCCACAGTAAATGGCTCTTAAAATGTCACCACTGTTCATTACTGCAAGTCGACTATGGCGACAGTAAATGACTCTTAAAATGAGACCATCGTTCATTACTGCAATTCGACTATGGCCACAGTAAATGACTCTTAAAGGTGCCTATTCACAGATTTTGGCATTTTTTAACTTATTCATTAAATGCTTTATATCGAAAAATGTAAACATTGGATCGTAAAAGCTCCAGTAAAAAATCAAGAATAAAATTAAAAAAAGGAAAAGAACATTGCCCGGACCAGGTTTCGAACCAGTGACCCCTGGAGTCCTGCCAGAGTCCTGAAGTAAAAACGCTTTAGCCTACTGAGCTATTCCGCCGAATACACTTAATCGACGTATTTTATACCTTATATAAGCAATCTTCGTAGTTTCACAAAATTTAACGACAAAAACAGAACTATCCAAATTATTCAATCGTTTCGCGTTGCAACGCTTTATAATTTTTAGGTTTTAAAATCGTCAAAAGATGCATATAATGGCTATATTAGACCATGGTAAATGTTCAGTATTACTCTTTCCTCACAAATATCATAACTAAAACGAAAATTTGCGAATCTGAAACAACTTTTTTCAATTTCGTCAATTTACCAAAGCGTGAAAAGATCCCTTTAAAATGACACCATTGTTCATTACTAGAAGTCGACTATGGCCACAGTAAATGGCTCTTAAAATGTCACCACTGTTCATTACTGCAAGTCGACTATGGCCACAGTAAATGACTCTTAAAATGAGACCATCGTTCATTACTGCAAGTCGACTATGGCCACATTAAATGAATTTTAAAATTACACCATCGTTCATTACTGCAAGACGACTATGGCCACAGTTAATTACTCTTAAAATGACACCATCTTCCATTACTGCAAGTCGACTATGGCCATAGTAAAAAACACCAATTATCTAATTTTAGGCATTAATACGAAAATGTGAACGAGATTTTGTATAAAGACAATGCCGCTCTTATGTCATTATAAGCATTAATACAAAATTGTGAACGAGATTTAGGCAAACCACATAGGCGCTCTTATCCGCCATATAGCCATTAATACGGAAATATGAACGAGATTTAGGCAATATACATAGGCGCTCTTTTCTCTTGATAAGCATTAATACGGAAATATGAACGACATTTTGTTAAAACAAATAGGCTCTTTTATCATCCATATAGGCAATAAATACGGAAATAAGAACGAGATTTAATGAAAAGACAAAGGCGCTCTTATTCCATTATAAGCATTTATACGAAAATGTGAACAAGATTTATTCAAAAGACATAGTCGCTCTTATTCGCCATATAGCCATAAATACTGAAATATGAACGAGATTTAGTCAAAAGACATAGGCGCTCTTATCAACCATATTGCCATAAATATAATACAATGTAAGAGTACTATATTTTACATTTGTATGTATAATGAATACTCCTGATTCACGTATGAGGGTGAGCGCTCATTAACCGGTTTAGACCCCAGTAGTTAACATTGACCGTTCCAAGGCGGTGACACCGGCTTTATTGTACTCTGTTTGTATTTTGTTTCGTTTTGAGCCGTTCTGTTTCGGCAATTCATCACCTGCCATGAATAAAGGACCACGTACGTATGTATAATATAGGGTAAGATCTAGGATCCCAAAAGGTACATGGTGCTTCTAGAAAGAAGCAGGGTGGCGATTCGGAACAGAAACTGACATTTTCATATAATATCCAGGTATTATATTAATCAAATACAAACATATTGTCATTAAGAAACATATTATCTATGGAAAAATCGTATGATTGCGTCACTATACACACGCACATACGTTTGCAAATGTTTTGCTAAGATTTGCAGTAGATTTACACTTGTTGCAAAAAATATATTTATTTTTGCATGCATTTACTATTGCATGTAGAATACGCATTTAATCCAAATGCACCAACTATTGTAAGTAGACAAAATGACACCTCCATTATGATGGCTTTTTATCCCTCTAAGACAGTGAAGGATTATTATTTTGGCGATGTCCGGAGGTGTTTATCAATAATTATTTATTGAATTTCATTGAACTTAATATGAATGTGTTCAATCATACTGCGGTGCACGCGTAACTAATTTATTGCCCCTTAATAGATTGAAACAAAGGAAGGTCGTACGTCCGGAGCTGTTTCACAGTACCTATTTCACGAAACTTAAAACAAATATGCATCATCATTCGCCGATATTATTTCTGTGTGGTTCTCCGTCCTTCCACTTTTAGTGTCCGGAGCTGTGTGACAGTAACTATTGCATGAAAGTCTATACAACTTAAATGTCATCATACTGGAGTGGTGCACACTTAAGTTCTGTCCGGATCGATAACTCAACAGTTAACAACTTAACAGTAAACCGGTGTCTGTAATGCAACGATCCCATTTTTGTCCTAACACATCTTCCAACCATACGGCGTTGTCAGCCATGTTGAACTTTTTTGCAGGATGTTAGCGTCTTTTTGTTTACCAGGCTTTACCTTTGAAATAGATTGCAACAAAATCCAATCTGGTACGACATATTGACTAGGATTCTCACACAGTTTCTGAGTACCATGAAAGTTGTGACATAAGCTACAAGAAAACTTGCTTTTTAACATGAATATACATCTACTATGTAGAAAAATTTCTTACATGAAATTTCATGAGCACATACAATTTTATCTGTAAATATGTTCCGTGTTTTACTTACGTCTATCCGCTAGGGCGCTTGACCAATATTCTTTTATGCTCGAACCTGCATTAAAACCCCCAAAATATTTGTGAAAATGAACTAAAAACACATCAATTTACATAACACGTCAAACTTTTAAAGTGTCAAAGGCTACGAAAACACTTATAAGTAATTGTTTTATTTCGATGATACGATAAACTTTTACTATTCATAAATTGTCTGTGACTAGTAATTGTATTAATGGCTTGGTTATGCTAAAACACGTTACAGATATCTCTTTAAACCATTTTGTAAAACGTAAATCCAAATGCAATTTCTATGAAATTTATACGAAAAGAAAACGAAAAACCTAATATGACTGCTATATTTTTACAAAACTGATCATTGTAGTATTAATGATATGAACAATACATACGGTGAGTTGTTGCCAGGCTATATGCTGTAAAAATACTTTTGGCCACCGTTCGTTGCAGAGCCTCTGTGGCCTCTTTATTACTACATCCAGTCGCCTGCAGTTTTATGATTTGAAACAAACGATTATGAGAATATTTAACAAATTTTACATACATGTACTGTGAAATATTTTTTGTACGAATATGTAGTTTACTTTGACACCAAAGAAGAAAATAATTATTGTATGACATTCGAAACCGATATACTTTTTTCAATTAATTACTAGTATATAACTTTATATTTTTGCCTTTACTATTTATATTGTTCGGACTCGCCTTTAAAAACCGCGTAAAAATAAAACGGGATTCTATGTCTATTGACAGTCTAACAGATATGTTATATGGAGATATTGTACATTTTAAGACTTTGTTCTTCCCATTAACATTTAAAATATTTACATTTGACGAATTAAATTTACACAAACACAGCGCAAGTTTATACTTTCGTTAATGAAATGTGGTTGTGCACAAAATGAACAAAATGTTACGCACTCTTATTAATAAAATCATGTTTTTAAAACGTATATATTATTGTAAGATAATACTTGTTACTAAAAATAATCAAAGACCATACTCTATACCTCTTGCATGATCACTGATCACGCTTCCTTGACGAGGACGGATTCTGTGTACGAGTCTGGAATTCAATATAGAAATGGTATTGGTTTTAAATATTATAAGTTTAAGTTAAGTTTTTAACAAATGTTGATGGCAGTCTCGATCGAGCACGACCTTAGATGTATATCTTTCTACTTACTAATTTTTAACCTTTACAAAATCGGTCATATGCAAGATTATGTTTATTTTTCGGTTTCTAAATCCATTGTAAACGGCCCAATGATTATGTTATGGCTGACTGGAATCTTTCATGAACAAAAATCAATACTCAATAAAAAAAATACGAAATACCTTTTGTTCTTCTTGAAAGCTGATTTCAGCTTTTCGTTAGCTACGAGCTTTACCAAAGGGTGTTCCTGTAAATGTTGTCATTATTGACAGTTTAAGTAAGCAATCAATTTCCCATGTTTTGTGAAATTTGTAAGAAATCAAAGAAAGGGAAAGTTTAACGTTGTGTATGGTACCGTTTGTCGGGAGAAATTGTGAATAAGCGAATAACACATATTTTTTCTTTACAATCGAACCTCGACTTTTATCGTTGATTGATTCAAAATATTTCGGCTCTTATCCTAAATATAAATTGGTTATATAAATAAGGGAACACAGATAGCTTTCAATATAATTGGTATTTTGAATGCCAAGCGCTTATGCAATATACAGTTGCCATTGCTAGGCATTGTACTGTACTAAGTGCCTGTTCGTAATGCAACCGGATCATTGCGATACTTTGGTTTTTACGAATTTCTCATATAGAGTTTATCTATTTCGTTCGGAGCTCATAATTCGAAGTAGCTCTTGACTTTGGGCAAGTAACAGACGCATCAAGACCAATTCCACAACACCGTCACACATAGGTTTCGGTGGCAAGATCGAGTTCGAATACTACGCCGTTTACAAAGCTTTTCTGCTGTTAAAGTCAGTTTTTGTAAGCATTAACGCACATTTTGAAGAAGCTTAGTATATCAGTGCCTTGAATTTAATTGCAGAAAAGCTACCTTATTTATGACAATTACAACTTACCCGTTTTCTGAAAAGGTATCTTGGATGTTTTTCTCTACGACAGTCAGTGCCTGAATTACATGTGGAAAAAACTGATAAAAAAGAACCAAATGATTATAGCATGTACACTGTTTCAAGAGTATGACAATACTTTAATGAAATTGTGAATTAATATTTGAATATGATAATCAATAGGCATGCAACGGAGAGTAATGACACGGAGAGTGAATTAATACCTCTAACGTGAAAAAGCCAAATCCATATCCGATGGAACTTTTTGGTGCCGCGTCTACGTTTGTAATAAATTGGCAATGGTTTTGCAACCACAAAACGTCACTGAAATATATATATAAAAGATCGGAATGAAATGGCGATAGAACTTCGACCAAATTCCTATGAACTTATGTGATCCAATGGAGAGTAAAATATATATGACTTTCTTTTACAATATTGTAACCACTAGAACATGTAGAAATCCTATGAAACCATTGCTCACCTGTTTTCCACCGTCGAAGTGACAATGGAAAAGCACGTTTTGTATGCCACAGGGACCTAGATAGCAGAAAAAGCAAACAATGTATTGGCTTCGAATAATAACTTGACCCTCGACACCAACATTAAGTGGATAATTCGCGCATAAGTCTACACTGTAATTTTTCTTAATTGGAATACACGAGGAACTAAAATTATGAAAACATTGAAATGATTGAATTAATTTGCAAACTATTCTGCATTGTGTTAGATTCTATGCAGAGTTCACTTTACGAACCATTATTTAAAAAATTGCTTGTGGTATTTAAAAAATCAAAATATATTTAATTTAAAACATTTTGTAAAGTCGCTGTGAAATCAATATAATTAACATAATTTCATACATTCAGATCTTTCAACAAATATTTCTTATGAACGTTCATTTATCGAAATTAATCTTCGAAACGATGCGATTGATATTAACACTCCGTGAAAAATAATTGTCAAGCCTCAGCGGCTATTGCAGTGAACAGTAAGACGATTTAATGAGAAATACAATTTATTACTTTGCCGACATGTTGTTTCCTCTTAATGGTCGTAAATTGTTTATAAAAAGGTGTTATTTTAAGTCATTTACTGTGGCAATAGTCAACTTGCAGTAATGCACGATCATGTCATTTTAAGAGTCATTTATTGTTGCCATAGTCGACTTTTAGTAATGAACGATGGTGTTATTTTAAGAGTCATTTACTGTGGCCATAGTCGAATTGCAGTACTGAACGATGGTGTTATTTTAAGAGTCATTTACTGTGGCCATAGTCGACTTGCAGTAATGAACGATGGTGTCATTTTAAGGGTCATTTACTGTGGCCATAGTCGACTTGCAGTAATGTACGATGGTGTCATTTTAAGAGTCATTTACTGTGGCCATAGTCGACTTGCAGTAATGTACGATGGTGTCATTTTAAGAGTCATTTACTGTGGCCATAGTCGACTTGCAATAATGAACAGTTGTGACATTTTAAGAGTCGTTTACTGTGGCCATAGTAGACTTCCAGTAATTAACGCAGGTGTCATTTTAAGAGTCATTTACTGTGGCCATAATCGAATTGCATTAATGAACGATGCTGTTATTTTAAGAGTCATTTACTGTGGCCATAGTCGATTTTCAGCAATGAACGATGGTGTTATTTTAAGAGTCATTAACTGTGGCCATAGTCGACATTCAGTAATGAACGATGGTGTCATTTTAAGAGTCCTTTACTGTGGCCATAGTCGACTTTTAATAATGAACGGTGGTGTTATTTTAAGAATCGTTTACTGTGGCCATAGTCGACTTTTAATAATGAACGATGGTGTCATTTAAAGGGTCATTTACTGTGGCCATAGTCGACTTTTAGTAATGAACAATGGTGTTATTTTAAGAGTCTTTTACTGTGGCCATAGTCGACTTGCAGTAATGAACGATGGTGTCATTTAAAGAGTCATTTACTGTGGCCATAGTCGACTTGCAGTAATGAACAGTGGTTACATGTTAAGGTTACAGTATACTAAATAACCGTTTCATGTAGTGCTGTACTCTCTAAAAAAATATCATAGTTGATTCAAAGCACGCTGTGCACTTTAAACTAGTGTTCTGTCTTTATCTTTTGGAGAAAGTAGTAGGGCATGAATATGTGCTCACTACTAAATCCCTGAAATATGCTTACCTAAGGGACTAAAGGAAAACATTGCACTGAAAAAGGTTACATTTCACTATAAAACGGCCGGAAAAAAAGCTGCAAAAACAGTCGATTTTGACTTTTGACAAGTTCTTTCTTGGTTCGTACATGACATATCTTTTTTATTGCACAAATCGACTCCGCTTAGAATGGCCTTTAAGAAAAGGTATGGGTATGGGGGTCTCTATGTGCAAAATGTTGCATTTATTTTCGCTTAAAGATGGCGCTTTTACATTGAATTATATAGGAAAACTATTTAGTATATTGTGACCATAAGAGTCATTTACTGTGGCCATAGTCGAATTGCAGTAATGAACGACGGTGTCATTTTAAGAGTCATTTACTGTCACCATAGTCGAATTGAAGTAATGAACGATGGTGTCATTTTAAGATTCATTTACTGTGGCCATATTCGACTTTCAGTAAGAACGATGGTGTTATTTTAAGAGTCATTTACTGTTGCCATAATCGACATTCAGTAATGAACGATGGTGTCATTTTAAGAGTCCTTTGCTGTGGCTATAGTCGACTTTTAATAATGAACGATGGTGTTATTTTGAGAGTCATTTACTGTGGCCATAGTCGACTTGCAGTAATGAACAATGGTGTCATTTTAAGAGTCATTTACTGTGGCCATAGTCGACTTTTAGTAATGAACGATGGTGTTATTTTAAGAGTCATTTACTGTGGCCATAGTCGACTTTCAGTAATGAACGATGGTGTTATTTTAAGAGTCATTTACTGTGGCCATAGTCGACTTTCAGTAATGAACGATAGTGTTATTTTAAGAGTCATTTACTGTGGCCATAGCCGACTTTAAGTAATGAACGATGGTGTCATTTTAAGAGTTATTTACTGTGGTCATATTTGAATTGCAGTAAAGAACGATGGTGTCATTTTAAAGAGTCATTTACTGTGGCCATAGTCGACTTTCAGTAATGCACGATGGTGTTATTTAAGAGTCATTTACTGTGGCCATAGTCGACTTTTAGTAATGAACGATGTTGTCATTTTAAGAGTCATTTGCTGTGGTCATAGTTGACTTTCATTAATGAATAGTGGTGACATTTTAAGAGTCATTTACCTAAGCTATAATTGACTTGCAGTAACGAAAAATTGTTTCATTTTCAGAGTCATTCACTGTGACCATAGTCGACATGAAGAAATGAGCAATGTTGTCATTTTAAGATTCATTTACTGTGGCCATAGTCGACTTGCAGTAATGGACGATAGTGTCATTTAAAAAGTCATTTACTGTGGCCATAGTCTACTTGCAGTAATGAACAATTGTGTCATTTTAAGAGTCATTTACTGTGACCATAGTCGACTTGCAGTAGCGCTCATCACATGCACGCGCACTATCAAGTTGCCTGATTATATATTTATTATCGATGTACATTAAACTTATAAACCATACGTGTAGTTTATTTATTTATTAAGTACACCATACACATCCATATTTGACCATTGCAAATAGAAGACTAGTACCGGTACATATAATTTCATTCGTATTTAAGTATGAAATTTATGTTATTACTATTTACTTTTTATCTTTTAGTCCTCCGACGTCTTTCTAAAACTAAATGTTATATAACCGGTCTTTCTCTTCCGTAACCGGTCTTTCTCGTCTATGACCATACAACTCCATAGCCGATACAGCCAATCGAAACAGCCAATGGAAATTCAGGAAAATGGAAAAGAGTGTTTCCTGTCGGGGGGAACGGAGTGTCAAAGCGAAAGTGGACCGTACAAAATTTGATCCTAAACAAACGTTTACAAAGTAAGATTTGATGGTTATGATTGTAAACTTAATATTGTACGCTGATGACAGCACAGTATTGTTTAGCCATATGGACCCTGATTGTATATCTGCCAAACTTAGTACTGTAGTGTTTTAGAAAATTGTTCGGACTGGCTGGTAGATAACAACTATATACAAGTTATCCTTGCACTTGAGGAAAACTGAATACTGGTCATGTACGTAATTCCGGCCACTTTTGGGACTATTTAAGAAAAATCTTTAGTGTAAGGCAACTGGTTGAAACTAAACTTCACATTATATAATCCTGGGTTCAAAACTCACCTGGCATGAAAATTTAAATAGAATTAGATCGGTGAATGTTACTTAATGAACAGAAAATGATGACATGTAAACTATCCATTTTCGTAGGTTAAATGTACCTAAAAAATCGGCCACTTTTCAGTTTGATCTGCAGATAAAATTACAAAGCAATATCTTTAGACAAATGTCCTCAATTTCAGAGTATTAATCAATGTTTATACTATTAAAATTTTTGACTTGAAATTTAAAATAAATGCAAAATTTTTATACCAGTTACTCCCCCTACCTATTTTAAGGTTATATTACACTAATTCCGATTCCCATAGGGTCCCATTATAAAACTGACAACTTTCACAGCATTTTTCTTGCCTTTCCGACGTATCAATTTTTCCGAACCTGGTATCATTTTAAAGATGGATCTGTCATCTTCCAATAATTGCAATCAAAAACATACCGTCTCGCAACTTCTAAGAAAGTAAATCGCTGTCGAATGAACCCACCGTAGAAAAACGTGTTTCGGAATCCTAATTTCGACAAAAGCCCCACACAATAGAAAACACACCCTCAAAAGTTCATCTTTTAAGGTAGCTTCCAATCCAAGGCATCAAAGTACTCCAGACACATACAGGATATTACAAATAACCACAAAAGACATGTCTCACATTGTTAAATGGCTTATATTCAAGAAGAGAAAAGGAACTCTTTAGAAATAGGCACTACTTTCGAATGGACCACGGAGGGATACACAATGATTTAGTGTAATGTAACCTTTAAGGGAACTCAACTTTGTCCTATCTTTTTCAAACTTTCTCCACATGAGATTTCAACTATTTCCACAATGAATATGCAATTTCAGTGCATTCGGATGGGGGTAAAGGCCTTAAAATGGCCATTTAAAGCGGTGACTAAATTGGCCGCAGTCAAGTCGGAATGCATGATTTTTAGTCTAAGTGACGACAGCTGATTTTGCGTCTCCAATTATTGTTACGCGTAACTTTCATGGCAAAAACTGGTATCATTGCATGCGAAATTCACCAATATATCAGCAAAAGGCCCAAATAAATGTATTGATTGTGAATCAGTGTACTTTTCTTGATGAAAAAGGAGACTTTTTTTAAATTTTAAGCACTTTTTTCAATAAAAAACTCACTGACAGCATATAAAATCATGTTTTTTAAGAAAATCATTATTAAAAGCTTCACTTACAATCTAAACATACACATTGCAATTACAAAAATTAATGCTATTATGATGAGAGGCATAATTTTCAGCTTTCAAGCCGATACAAGCCGGCTACCCAAAATTAACACTTAAAAAGGCGCAAATCGCTCCTTCAACAGCTTACGACACAAAGTGACACTTAATGCGCATCCAGATAGTCTCTCTCATATAAATAAGTCCTGTTAGCGACATTTTATTAAGTATTCTCTTTAAAATCCAGTGTTGAAAGCGTAAGTTTTGCAAAAATGTCCACAGTCACCATGCAAAAGAGCATGTTTGCTAAGGAATTCCTACGCGAGTGGCCACACTAATGTCGTGGCAGGAAAGTCATTTGGGTGTGATTCCTCTGTAGTTCAGTGAACATTCATTCCACTACCTGGGGATGACTATCAGGATCAATTTTCCCAGCTTGGTGTAGTGTTGACCTTTCAGGATATTGATGGATCGTCCACAAGCGCTGCACCACTGCGGCCTCTGTTCAGGACACAGAGTCGGATTGAGGTGTACACAAACCCGCAGTCAGGCAAGGATCATCCAGACCTTTAATAAAATAAAATGTTTAGGCCCCTGAAACTGGCAATTATGTTCAACACTGAGATAAGGAAACACATAGAGGAGACATCATGCCATGGCTTTCTCATTATTGACACGGCAAACTCGAGCAGCCGGGGACTTGGCTCTAAACAAAAACAGGTATGCTCCATCAATGTGAGCAAGATGGCATGTCAGAGTTAAAAAGGGCAAACAAACATACAAAAGAGATATGTAGGAAATTAGAAATTAAATGCCAGAAGTAATTTTAAGTATTGTTTTTCTGTCTGCAAGGGTTGCTGTGGAAAATAGTGCTTAACGCATAGTTTGGCCTGTAGGGGTTCTGCTAGCAAGAACAAATCGAAGTCATATCTGCCCGCGAACTGTAAGCTTAAGATAACCATATCTGATGAAGTACTGCTTTGAGAATGCATTCTTATTGTACTTGAACCAGATCGCATTGACAGCACAAGGCTTCAGACCCCCCAAAAGTGTGAGGCTTTCAATAGTGCTTACCTGATACCAGACCGCATTGCCCGAGACAGTGACTTTCTCCCGGAACTGCACAGGCTGCATCCGCAGCACAACCCTTAAGCTCAATCATGGTCTGGCTGACTCTGAAATAGTGAAATCTGAATTTACAGATGCTCATTTGTCTAAAGGTTATGAGTTTATTGCCTATCTTATTAAAAGCAAACACAATGACATGCTTAAAAATACATGTGCATTTCTGAAAAGACATACAGCTGCCCGATACTTGACTAGGAAAAGGCGCTATGGTCTTCACTCTGAAATTCATTACTCTAAGGGCTTAACAGAACAAAAGCCAGATCTAACAGCTAATTGGCCCCAACTACAGCTAAATATGCTTTATAGGTTGAAAATAACGTGATTTGTCTGAAGAACTAGTGCTATTAACTCATCAGCTATGTTGCTCCACTGGCCGCAATTCTGTAAACATAGTGTATATATGGAAATACCTAGTCTACCACCTGCACCGTACCACTACGTCCACTGTAAAAATACACAGCTAAGTTAGTACTTTAACGAACAAACTGAAATTCATGTGTTAATTAAACAATCAGTATGATGACTCACATTGAAATCATGTCCAGTGCACCAGTCAGAGCAAGACAGCTAGCGGATTGTTGACCATCTACGGCTCAAGGACAAACGGTCAGGCCTACAAACAAAGAGAAAAATGGCATAAATGGGTTGCATGCATGTAATTTTGCATATTTTTCATCTTGCTCTCCACCTGAAACTTCAATCTATGGACATAATAATATTTACATTTAAGATTTGTTGGAAATGTTACCCTTACTTGTCCATACCAGGTCCCCCACCCATCCAGAACAGTCCAAAACCACCTAAAACATCCATTTGGACCAAAATATTGACACCTCTCATCTATTTTAGCACCCAAATCATCAAAACATTCATTAAAATTCATTTTCTACTTGTCTCGCTTGCAGACGAATCCATGTGACCTTGACATTGCAGTAAATGTGCTTTTTAAAGGTTATATTACACTAATTCCGATTCCCATAGGGTCCCATTATAAAACTGACAACTTTCACAGCATTTTTCTTGCCTTTCCGACGTATCAATTTTTCCGAACCTGGTATCATTTTAAAGATGGATCTGTCATCTTCCAATAATTGCAATCAAAAACATACCGTCTCGCAACTTCTAAGAAAGTAAATCGCTGTCGAATGAACCCACCGTAGAAAAACGTGTTTCGGAATCCTAATTTCGACAAAAGCCCCACACAATAGAAAACACACCCTCAAAAGTTCATCTTTTAAGGTAGCTTCCAATCCAAGGCATCAAAGTACTCCAGACACATACAGGATATTACAAATAACCACAAAAGACATGTCTCACATTGTTAAATGGCTTATATTCAAGAAGAGAAAAGGAACTCTTTAGAAATAGGCACTACTTTCGAATGGACCACGGAGGGATACACAATGATTTAGTGTAATGTAACCTTAATAAATATAAACAATGGGAAGCTGCTAATTCTTAAAAAAATACTTGTTTTTAATGGGTTTAATCAATTTTTTCAAACACAGCTAAAAAACTAAATACATTTTGTTTAAAAAGTTTACTTCAGTGTTGATTATTAGTAAACGCTTATATATAATATTTAAACATGTAATCTAGTAATAGTTTTATCAAGGGAGGTAATTCAATTATCAAAAATTTATATTTAGGTTCTGATTTGTATGTTTTGAATATAATTTTTTGTACAATTAATTGGTTAAACCTTAATTAAAGTTGATTAGATAAAATTTAAATAATTTTGTCAAATATATTTGTTTCTTATATGAATATAATTGTTGCAACTAATGATGACATCACTTTCCCCACGAGCCAAATATTTCCTGCTATATTTGTGACATTTTAACACAAAAGTTTACAATGATATGGTTCTTTACATTTGCAACATATTGAGAGTAGGGATGGTTTTCATGTTGTTTTTTCTAAATAAAAACAAAATAAGTGCGTGAAGATCATCAAAATGATTTTACACAGGTGGCCGATTTTTTACGTACAGGCCGGAATTACGTACATGACCAGTATATTCTTTTCGGCCCAAAAACGAAATTTAAGTAAGCAATGGTCTACACAAGTCACTGGTAATGGTCATTAGATAAATAGTACTAAACAAGTTAAGTACTTAGGCCTACCAGTGGATTGTTTTTAATCGGATGAAGCTATTGTACAAAACATTATCTCTAAGGTCAATGGTAAACTTTAATTTTTATTAAGACATAACACAGTAGATGTTTGGATTTAAACACATGTAAAATGTTATCATCCGCACTTTTACAATGTCACTTCGATTATTAGCTCGACTATTATATATGAAATGTATCAGGGACCTATACAAACAAAGGGATGAGACATAATTAGTCTCACTGAACCGAAGAACAAGCTAACGCGTTGTTACGCAAAAGGGAAACGAGACTTGCGACCCAACGAGACTTCGCGCTTCGAGGTAAATTTTCACAGCCGCCATTTTGACAAAGCGAGACCGTGACAAAGCAATCGAGAAATAATAAGAGTACAAATTAACCAATTGTTGCCAACACAGAAGTATTCATTGCAAAGGTTTTTTGAGTTTGATACATCTTATTGTTTCATTTGTTTTCGACTATGCTTTGTATTTACTTATGAAACAACGGTGGGTATTTTCACCAAATCATGCGTATCATTGTTTACACTTCCATAATCCGAGAAACGTGTGTCGTGGCTTTATCAAAAGGCTTGGTCAAATAAAGCTCAATACTATTGATGTTGGTATTCTTACAAACGTTACATTTCAACGCATTGTGTGATGCTAATTTTATTTGTATTTTTAGCAAATTCATGATTTTGAATGAGCACAAAGGCAATACAATTTAAGTCGTTTTTTTATTTTTTACCACTATCAGTTTCATCAACATATGTCGTGGCTCTTTTTGAAAGGCTCAGTCAATACTAGCCCTAGATATATCATGTAGGTATCTTTACAAACGTTGCCTTTCAAGTGTTGAAAACCTTAAAACCTGATAAATCACCTGGTCCAGATGGTCTTCATCCAAAGGTTTTATTTGAAACACAAGGACACATTTTAAAACCTCTGCATATGATATTTAGGGAATCACTAATAAAAGGAAAATTACCAGATGATTGGAAGAAGGCTACTGTAGCACCAATATTTAAGTCTGGTAATAAGAAAGAACCATCGAATTATAGACCTGTGAGTTTGACATCTGTTGTGTGTAAACTTTGTGAAAAAATCATCTGGGATAAATTAATGTCATACTTGTTAAATATGAACCTACTTTCGGACAATCAGTATGGTTTTCGTCCTAAACGTTCATGTAATATTCAATTACTGGAAATTCTCGACAGATGGGCTGAAAGTGTTGATGAAGGATCCCCTATAGATGTTATTTATCTAGATTTCAGCAAAGCCTTTGACAGCGTGGCACATGATAGGCTTTTATTTAAACTAAATTGTCTGGGTGTGCATGGTGTTACCCTAAATTGGATTGAGAATTTTCTAACAGCACGATCTCAATGTGTAAGGATAGGCCCAGCAACGTCCAATTGGTCTAAAGTCATAAGCGGAGTTCCACAAGGAAGCGTTCTGGGTCCTGTACTTTTTCTTCGCTTTATAAATGACCTGCCAGATGTTGTCAATGGAATAGTCAAAATTTTTGCGGATGATACCAAGATTTACTCAAATGTTAATACCACTACTCAATGTGATGAATTGCAGCAAGATCTGGACAACCTGTGTGACTGGAGTTTGAAATAGGCTTTCTTTCAATGCCAAAAAACGCAAAGTCATGCATATAGGATCTACTAATGAAAGGCATAGGTATTCAATGCTCGATAAAGATGGAAATTTCATTCACCTGGACTCGGCACAATCTGAGAAGGACCTTGGAGTGACTTTCAATGAAAATTTACATTTTGGAGAGCACATATCAAACATTACTTCTAAGGCACAGAGAGTACTAGGACTTATTCACAGATCTTTCGAATACATGGAAACGGACATGTTGCTTCCTCTCTATAAATCATTAGTTAGGCCTATTCTTGAATATGGATCAAATGTTTGGTCGCCATATCTTAAAAAGGACATTAAAAAGATTGAGGATGTTCAGAGGAGAGCTACACGACTAGTTCCTGCATGTTCTACCCTCCCATATGAAGAAAGATTAAAATTCCTTGGTCTACCAACTCTGGAGTACCGAAGAGATAGGAGTGATATGATTACTCTGTATAAGTCTATTTACGGATTGGACGACCTAAAATGGAGCAATATATTTAACTTGGCTCAAGGGGATTTGAGAGGTCATCACCTAAAATTCATCAAAAAAAAAGTGTCATCATAATGTAAAGCTAAATTCATTTGGAGCTAGGACAGTGAACATGTGGAATGCCCTTTCAGAAGAAACTGTCTCTGCAACATCCCTGAATGTGTTCAAATTGAATTTGAACAAAGAGAACTAGAATAAGAAAAAATTTAAATCAACTGTGTAGCGCACTATGTCGCGTATAACATTTTAAAGAAGAGGGGCCACGATAGACTTTGTCTAATATTACAGCCCGAAGATCAAGGTAAATCAAGGTAAATCAATGCATTGTGTGGTGCAAATTTAATTTGCATTTTTTTGCAAAGGCATACTTTTGTATTAGCTCAAAGATTATACAATTTTAGTCATTTTTTTATTTTGTAATCACTATCAGTTTGATCAACACAGGTCTTCCCCAGGCCATTTAAGCGCCCTTTGCCGGGGCGCTTGAATTTCGAAATCAGAGTCCCCGGAGCGCTTGAAATTTTCCGATCAGTGTATTCTTCAGTAAAAGAAAGTGGAGATTGTCCAAAAAAATCAAGGTTTCCCTATCAGTTGTATCAATATTCCCTGTTTTAAAAGAGCGCTCGGTACCTACTTTCACATGTAATCGCCATAAACACCACATGAGGTAATGGATAATCCACTGATAAGAGAATAGCATGACGCGCGGATCGATTATTCTAGCCATATTACACGGTCATTTAAATGCTGACAAGGATGTATCTGGTAACTTTCCAGTCGTCAAACTGTGAAGTTCATCGTCAAGTCGGTTACGCGAATGCTTATGAGGGCGGCGTTAACTATCGACCATTATTTTTGATTGACGTCGGGCATGAAGTAAGAGTTTATCGCAGCTTGATTAGCAAAAAGTTGTACCATTTGAGTAATATAAAATCGGTAATTAGTACAGTACAGAACATTAAAGACGGTTTCGGGCATCATCATCACACCTTTTTACTGTAAACAAGTGTTACCTATGACTCATAATTAATACGAGAAATTAATTGCAAGTGGTAAACAATTAATTATTATAGCGAGTAAGTTGTGCAAATGACTCCCGGTTACAATTATGTGATAACAATTTATTTAATTCCAGTACATGTATATTTCAACATGTCCATTTAAAGAACTGATTCACCTCGTTTTTCTGACATTTATTCGACACGTTATGCGCTTTAACAAATTTTTGTTGAATTAATTACGCACACTTGTAAATGTTTCGTCCGATAAGCGATAGTTAGAAGACTGACCGGCCGTGATCCTCGTGGACAACGTGAATTTCATGCATAATTCCGTCAAAACATTTATTCGACTCGTAAAGAGTTTAAACAAATTATCAATGAATTTATAACGCAACGGTTAATATTTGTTGAAATCTCAAATGGGAATAATTAAATTTGTAATCCGAAACCTATTCCCGTAAGTCAATGTTAACGCGTTTTTAATCCGAAACACACTTCCGAATGTAAATGTTACCGCAACGTTAAATATTTTTGCTTCAAATTAGCAGTGCAAATTTATTTAGGGTGTCGAATCTTTTTCTCAATTAAAAAGAGCGCGAAAAATATGCAGCATGTACAACGTCGCGTCTATTGCATACAAATGGCGTGTATTGAGCGTTTTAAAAAGCACACAACAGGTCAGGGGATTGACGCATATTCAGAGGCAATATTTCATCAAATCTATAGTCACTTAAAAATGGCAAGGTTTGTGTTAAATAACTGAAAGATTATCGTAAATATTAACCAGAAAGAGATTGATAAAAACGGAATAAACAGGATTATCGGGTAATAAATAGAAACTTGAAAAATAGTAAGTATACAGTAATAGAGTTGGGTTGAAACGGATGTATTGGGGAATCGTTCGAGTCGGGATTTTACTATCTGTGCGGAAAAGTTTTAAAACAATTAAACAATATAAAAAAATATATATTTATAAATGACTGGGGGATTTTTTTGAAGAGTCATAGCGCACCAAATGACATCTTTTGACGCTGTTTTTCTTTGAGTTATAACGCACCACAGAACGTGAATTGACACGTTAAATTTAAAAAAATCAACGTCGGGAGGGGACCTCCCCAACCCACCCCCAATCGGCCCCGGGGCGCCTGAACAAATTCCTGGGGAAGGCACTGCAACATATGTCATGGCTCTTTTCGAAAGGCTCAGTCAATACTAGCCCTATATTAATCTTATGGGTATCTTTACAAACATTACATTTCAACGCATTGTGTGATGCTAATTTTATTTGTATTATTAGCAAATTCATGATTTTGAATGAGCACAAAAGCAATACAATTTTAGTCATTTTTTTTATATTTTACCACTTTCAGTTTCATCAACATATGCCGTGGCTCTTTTTGAAAGGCTCAGTCAATACTAGCCCTATATGTATCATGTTGGTATCTTTACAAAAGTTACATTTCAATGCATTGTGTGGTGCAAATTTAATTTGCATTATTTGCAAAGGCATAATTTTGTATTAGCTCAAAGATTATACAATTTTAGTCATTTTTTATTTTGTAGTCACTATCAGTTTGATCAACATATGTCGTGGCTCTTTTCGAAAGGCTCAGTCAATACTAGCCCTATATTTATCTTATGGGTATCTTTACAAACATTACATTTCAACGCATTGTGTGATGCTAATTTTATTTGTATTATTTGAAAATTCATCATTTTGAATGAGCACAAAAGCAATACAATTTTAGTCATTTTTTTATTTTTTTACCACTATCAGTTTCATCAACATATGTCGTGGCTCTTTTTGAAAGGCTCAGTCAATACTAGCCCTATATATATCATGTTGGTATCTTTACAAACATTGCATTTCAATGCATTGTGTGGTGCAAATTTAATTTGCATTATTTGCAAAGGCATAATTTTGTGTTAGCTCAAAGATTATACAATTTTAGTCATTTTTTTATTTTGTAATCACTATCAGTTTGATCAGCATATGTCGTGGCTCTTATCGAAAGGCTCAGTCAATACTAGCCCTATATTAATCTTAAGGGTATCTTTACAAACATTACATTTCAACGCATTGTGTGATGCTAATTTTATTTGTATTATTTGAAAAGGCATAATTTTGTATTAGCTCCAAGATGATACAATTTCAGTTATTTTTTTTTTTTTATCACTAAGCGTGTTATCAACATATGTTGTGGCTTTTTTCAATAGGCTCAGTCAATAGTAGCACTATTTTGATCATGTTGGAATTTTTGCAAATGTTACACTTCAATAAATTGTGTGGTGCACATTTTATTTACATGAATTGCAAAGGCATAATTTTGTATTAGCTCAAAGATTATACAATTTTAGTCATTTTTTTTATTTTTTAACCAGTCTCAGTTTTGAATGTGTATGTCAATGCTCTTTTCAAAAGGCTCGGTCAATAATTGACCTATGATAATCATGTTGGTATCTTTAGAAATGTGACACTTCAACGCATTGTGTGTTTCACATTTAATTTGCATTATTTACTAACTCATAACTTTGTAAAAGCTCAAGGACAATACAACTTTAGTCATTTTTTAATTGTTAGACCGCTTTCAGTTTTGTATACACAGGGTTCCCTCTGGGCTTTCAAAAGTTGTCGCCACTTACTTTCGCCGAATTAAAAAAGTTGTCGCCACACTGGGGCAACATTTGGGCGATGAAGATCATGTTATTATAATACCAAAAAAATGAGCATTTACAGTATGTTAAAGGAATTGATTTAATAACAGTAGTATTTATAATAACAACACATTAAAAATTGTTCATTAAATAAAGGCACATTCAATCAGTTGTAACTCTTGTTGATTGACACCTTCTTAGCAGCCTGAATATGTTGCCACAGTATTGGTGCTTCATAAGCTCTATGGTATTCTGAAAATACAAAAAGGGAAAAATAATATTAATATTAAACTAATAATAATCAATTAATGTGTAGTATATGAATAATATAAATGTGCTTAAGTATGTTTACCTTTCTTAAAACAGTACATTCGGTAGCGAGTGAATTGATAAGTGATGAGGATATAAAGAGTTCACACAGCATAGAATAAAGAGTTCACACAGCATAGATTGTGTGTTGGAAATCATATTGAAGGAAATCAAATTCTGATAAACAACTGTCTTTGTTTGGTTTTTGTTTGTTAGCTGGTGAATGTTAGGGAGGGGAACGTTTGCATTTTGAATGAGTCTCAAAATTAGCAGAATCTAATGTTCACTTTTTAAAAGTCGTTTTACACTCTGAACTTGCCATTTCGACGAGTGAAACAGAAATATGTCACTGTTTAAATAGAACCAATACATGTAAAATGTTTTACTATTTTCTATAATTACATATAAATGCTTATTTTAGAAATTCAGCAGACGACACTTTAGCAGACGACAAATTTCCCAGCATGCTAAGGGTTAACAAATTGTACACTTAAGTGCATTGTTTGGTGTACATTTAATTTGCATTATTTGCAAAGTTCTTGATTTGTATAAGCTCAATGATGATACAATATTAGTCCTTAATTATTTAAAAAAACAATTGAGATGAACATTTGTCTCCGCTTTTTCTTAGGGATTGGTCAATACAAGCTCTATTATTGTTTGTGTTTGTACCAATGTTACATTTCAATGAAATGTATGGTGCATATTTTAAATGCATTTTTTGAAAACACATAGCTTTGTAATAGCTCAAAGAAAATGAATGAAAGTTTACTTATCTATAGTTGTATTCAAACGATATTTTATGAATAGATATATCCGAAGCTGATTGAAATCCTAAAATAGAGACATTTTGATTCTTAAGCACAACTTTTTTGTTAATTGGCAAATTCCAATTTCTGTAAACTGCTTGGTTATTTATGTTGCTAGAAACGTGCAAATCCATCATCATAATGCCTTCAGTTTTCATCATAATTAATAAAGTTGTATTTTGGAAAGGCTCAGTCAATACTAGCCCTTTATTAATCTTGTTGGTTTAAATTCATATTGTTTTATATTTTCAGTGTGCTGAAAAGAAGCAAAAGAGGGTCTCTTGCTCTTTAGACGGAAAGTTTGACCCCGCAAAGGAAAATGTCATGACGCCAGCGAAACTTGGGCGTACAAACCCAGGTCATTTCCACATTAAGAACTTTTAATGTTGAAAAACATTGTGGACTTTAAATGGTGCTGACATACATGGGTGTTCACAGCTATGCCAAGGATACTGATACTGTCTGATTCAACACGGAAATTGGATTCCTTTCTTTTCCCGAGACGTACATTGACCTGAAGCACTAAGATGATGTTACTATATTCATGTCTACTATATAAAGCAGTGGCGTCAACAAACTTCACAAACCTTCAGACTTGCCTAAGACAAAAGAAAATTCAGTATGAATTAGTTTTAAATATTCAATTGATTAAATTAAACTGAATTTATAAATTCATAAATGAACACATTCCAGCAGTGAATATCTCTGCTTAACTCAAAAGTGACTGTTAGATCTTTGATCATGTTAATCAAAACTGTGTTCCCAAAACTCATTATAAATATAAAATTTTCAAACTTGTTTAAACAAGATAATTTGGTATTTAATTTTAGTAAGCTTTTTGTATTGCTGTAGGCTTCGAATAAATCTTCTGCATTACCATGTCAGGAGGAATCTCAATCTTTTGTTGTTGAAATAATAAATAGAAAATTGTTAGTATTATTATCAAATTTTTGTTGTTCTATGTCACATTGCAAATGGTTACTTGTGCAAAATCTTTACAATCATGTGATTTTTTTACATGCTATTGAGTTTTTAAAATATTTTCTTTAACTGAATGCTCATTACACTTAGTAGCATGAATGTATTGTTACACATACTCTTAAACTTAAATTATACCAAGTTTACCAATCATGCATGAACTAATGTGTATGTTTCAGTGATTAACTGATTTATACTCAGAAATAAAACATAAACGACTTTTATGAATTGCCTTGCCTTCAAATTCTGCTGATTTTTGTTCAATACTTGAACACGAAATCACGAAAAGACTTTCAGTACTACTATGGATATCATGTTCAAAAGGAGTCCAAAAGAATAATATAATGGCATGCCAACCTTCATTGTCTCGGATGATAAAGAACAATTATACATTTTAAATTGTAAGCAATTGGCAGGCGTTAATAATGTTGATATTTTTCACACAGCAGAGTAACATTTTTAATTAATTAAAAGACCGGTGTTTGCTACATGCACATATGTGCGATATACAATGGCAATTGAAACCCTGTGCAACAAATGGTATTGTTACTCGTCAACGCATCCGGTAATTGGGTTCCGTGTAGCATACTGCGTGTTAATATTACTAATTATTTATTTACAAGACAAACAAGGCAAAATTGAACGAATTTATATATGTTTATTGAACAACAAAAGTCGAATATTGCGAAACAACTATCACCATCAATGAGCGAAATCGCTCGCAATCGAATGAATATGCTTTCCTTCAGCTACATGAAGGTCAGTCTGGCTGCACAGGTTCTGAGCGACTCTGTTGGTGAATATTAAAATGGCATGCGAAACTTTGCTGCGTCGGAGGTTAAAAGAACAGTTATACATTTTGAGTTGTTTGCACTTAACATGTCTTGATTATGTTGCTATTTAAAACAAAACATGGTAACATTTTAATTCTATTAAAAGATCGGTCTTTTGTACATGCACATACGTGCGATAAACAACGGCAATTTAACCCTGGCGAAACAACCGGCAATTAATATTCATCAAAGGGTCCGATAATTGGGTCCCCGTACGACATACTGCGTAATAATTAGACTAAATATTGATTGATTTTGAGATCAACAACGCAACAATTGAACGAATACGTACTTGTTTATTAAACATAATAAAATTTGAATCCGAAAAAACGTAACCCGCTCAATAAGCGAAATCCCTCGCAATCGATATCGTGTAGCCGCATTATCGCTACACGGGGACCAATCAATCGAGATTATCAAATCTTGCGCACCGGTTTATTATCGCTACACAGGGACCAATCGATCGAGATTATCAAATCTCGGTTTATTTTGCGTGCTGTAACGGGATATCGCGAGGTTGCTAATCCCTTTGTTTGTATAGGTCCCTGAATGTATATAGTGTAGCTATCCTACTCACCCGGCCAGGCGTCGGCGTGAGCGTTGGAATGTTAAAGTTTGCGTACCACTTCAAATATTTTCTATGTCCCGACATATTGCTTTTATATTTTGCATACTTCTTTACCAACATGCCCCCAACCTATAAACAAGAGCAGACAACTGTATCAAGCATTTTGTAAGAATTACGGCCCTTTTTCCACTTTACATATGCCTATTATTGATAAATCTATGTGAAAGTTTGCGTACAGGGGTTTTTCAGCACTGTCTGCGCCTCCGGAAAACGGAGGCACTCCCAAAGCAAACGGACCCGGTCCCGAACCGAAATTATATTTTTTTATTTTTTTTTATTTTTTTTTTAAGAATGAAGTGTCTTATAACTTGTTTGACTAACCAGTGATTGTTTTGGTCAAAAATATCTGCTATAAGGTTTTGACTGTTCAGTTCTTATCTCAGAGTGTAACTGTAACTGAAAAACAAAACTGCAGTACTTGAATAAATGTGGAACATGCCCAATATTTCATCTATTTATATAAAGAAGACAAAATTTAGAAAAAAACAATTTATTTGTCAAACCACTGAATTATTTAACCATGATAAATTCACATTTTTTTCCCAAATGAGCCGTTTCATCGAAGCAAAAATTCCCAAAATGGCCAATTTGGTCAATAAAAAATTCCCAATTTGGTCAAACTCCTTTTCCCAAAATAGGTAGAAAAACCCCTGGCGTACCACCTCAGATATTTTCTATGTACAGTCAGGTCGTCAGTTCCGAATCACTATCGAAACTACCCATGTATATTTTAAAACGGCGGTCGATTTCAATTTCGGATATAGGGCGTATTACATATATATAATTTTAACCTCTATGCTTCGCTTACCTTGATTTTGAATTTGGTTCTTAATATAAATGAGTGTTATGTTATTTCTGAACCGAAACCTTTCTCCATTGGGTAATATTCCCCAATAGCGAATCACGTGACAACAGGTGCACTTTATGACTAGGGATCGTCTCAAAACAAACTTGAATTGACAAAATAGCTTATTTAACGTTCATAGCAATATAACCTGATTAGCTTTTGATCACAGATTTTTGTAAAAACCATAACAATAAAGAAAGCAAAAAGTTAAAACTAACACAACAATGAAGGGCACCTGCATATAATATACATATGAACTACAATATACACTATACTGTTTCCAAGCAACAACATAGAAAACAAGAAGTAGGATTAAATAAAACGATATAGAATGGACCCTACCTGAGATCACATACTTGCACTTGCATAAAATATACTATAAATTAGGTTACAATACACTAAATGATCGCTTCATGTAGGGCTGTACTCTCTAAAAAAATATCATAGTTGACAGGAAGGCATGTTTTACACTTTTTACCATTATTCGGGTGTTATCTTGCGGAGATAATGGTAGGGCATGAATAGGTGTTCACAACTGAATCCCTGAAATATGATACACTTGAAGACTAAAGTAAACCATTGCAGTAGAAAAGGTTACATTTCACTAAGAAACGGCCGAAAAAAAAAGTTGCAAAAACAGTCGATTTTGATTTGTGTCAAGTTCTTTCTTGCTTTGTACATGACATATCTTTTTTATTGCATAAATCGATTCCGCTTAGAATGGCCTTTAAGAAAAGGTATGGTTATGGGGGTCTCTATGTGCAAAATGTTGAATTTATTTTCGCTCAAAGTTGTCGCTTTTACATTGAATTATATAGGGAAACTATTTGGTGTATTATGACCTAAACGCAAAACCAGGCCTAGTCACAAAGGAGCTGTATTTACAGAAAATCATCATTTTTTTAGTGGGATATGACGCGTTTTTGCAAATTTCACGGAATAAATGCGTTTGTTTCGAGAATTTAAGGAGCATCGTGAGTTTTTAAGAAAAAAATACGTTTTCAGAGGAAAATAAGAAAAAAAACGTACAAAAACTCGTCTTGAGCATCTCAAATCGCAACAATTTGTGCTGAAAGAGCTCATGAACACGTTTTAATAGTTGTTTACTTCTTTTTCTACATAGCTTGTAACAATATTCCAGTATTTTGACCGATTGTAATTATTTAGGGTAATCGTTTTGCGCCTGAACGCCCGTTATAAATCAAAGCTCCGAACGCGAAAGCCACATGGCTTATCAGGCGTTATAATAAAATGCATTTTCAAGCATTTCTACGTGAAAGATCGGTCTGAAAATTGGCATGCACATAGAAAATAGGTTTATAAGTATCGAGAAGTGCGTATTTTTCGCGATGTTAACAGTAAACGTTTTCTTATACGCAAAACCAGGCCTAGTCACAAAGGAGCTGTATTTACAGAAAATCATCATTTTTTTAGTGGGATATGACGCGTTTTGGCAAATTTCACGGAATAAATGCGTTTGTTTCACGAATTTAAGGAGCATCGTGAGTTTTTAAGAAAAGAATACGTTTTCAGAGGAAAATAAGAAAAAAAACGTACAAAAACTCGTCTTGAGCATCTCAAATCGCAACAATTTGTGCTGAAAGAGCTCATGAACACGTTTTAATAGTTGTTTACTTCTTTTTCTACATAGCTTGTAACAATATTCCAGTATTTTGACCGATTGTAATTATTTAGGGTAATCGTTTTGCGCCTGAACGCCCGTTATAAATCAAAGCTCCGAACGCGAAAGCCACATGGCTTATCAGGCGTTATAATAAAATGCATTTTCAAGCATTTCTACGTGAAAGATCGGTCTGAAAATTGGCATGCACATAGAAAATAGGTTTATAAGTATCGAGAAGTGCGTATTTTTCGCGACGTTAACAGTAAACGTTTTCTTATAGGTTACAATACACTAAATGATCGCTTCATGTAGGGCTGTACTCTCTAAAAAAATATCATAGTTGACAGGAAGGCATGTTTTACACTTTTTACCATTATTCGGGTGTTATTTTGCGGAGATAATGGTAGGGCATGAATAGGTGTTCACAACTGAATCCCTGAAATATGATACACTTGAAGACTAAAGTAAACCATTGCAGTAGAAAAGGTTACATTTCACTAAGAAACGGCCGAAAAAAAAAGTTGCAAAAACAGTCGATTTTGATTTGTGTCAAGTTCTTTCTTGCTTTGTACATGACATATCTTTTTTATTGCATAAATCGATTCCGCTTAGAATGGCCTTTAAGAAAAGGTATGGTTATGGGGGTCTCTATGTGCAAAATGTTGCATTTATTTTCGCTCAAAGTTGTCGCTTGTACATTGAATTATATAGGGAAACTATTTGGTGTATTATGACCATAACATACAATCTAATGTTGCCCCATGTTATCTTAGATTAGCCTCTGACCACTGGAGACAACACAAGCTTTCTGATAGGAAAGTTTTATTTCTCAGAGCACAAATTAGAGATTCGAAACAAACAATAACATGAAACCAGAAAATAATGATCAATTTCAACCTGTGTAGGTTGCACATGATAATTCAAAATTACAGTTAATGCAAATAACAATGACCAGTTTTCTCAAGGAGTATCCAATAAATTGAACAGTCCTGCTCTGCTCTGACAGGGATGGCACATTTTAATGCAAAAGGCAGTGATAAAGAAATAAATGCATAGGTAGTGTTAATGCTTGTATAGGACAGCATATTCTGATACCGAATGGCAGTAAAAATAAATGAAAACAACCTATCGTTGTATGCATCAAATCTGGATAGCAGACCATACAGTATTGCCACACAAAACTATGAGAATGTATGAGGAAGCAACAGCACACAATGCATGTCAATGTTCTATTTTAGTAAATATTCATGTAAACTTTATCCAGAAAATATGCTTATGAAGGTGTTTTAATCTAACTTGACTAAGAAAATCTATTTTAAAGAATACTACTAAGCAAAATATACATAATAACATTTAAAGTAATGTTTTGTGCAAACTTATTCCACAAAATGTGAGTGGAACATGGGCTAACTTTTCTAAAACACGACATATATAGACTGGTGCCCCTGTTACTGGATTTAAAATATTTTATTAAAATATCATCACCCATTCTTAATTGTTCTTGTTTCAGAGTGGATGAATCCAGTCTCACAAATCATATCAATTCAACATATGAACCATGAAAAATAACTGAATCAATTTCTAGACAAACAGGAATTCAAGCTTTTGGTAAAAACTAGAAAAAAAACAACTAGGAACCAATTAAAATAAAATAAGGAAAAGGTAGGTAAATAAGCAACTTCCAGAGAGCATTGTCAAGTGTACAACACACATAAATTCACATGAGTAGATCTAAACACATCTCAGATGTAATGATTGAAAGCTCTGGGCTGCTGCATTTCCCCCATACTGTCGGGGCACGCCTGCGTTCTTCACAAATACTGAAAAATCAATGATATAAGCCTTACTATTTTAATTATACCACACGTGACTAGCACATGTCAAAATACCCACTTACCTATATTACAGTCTCATGTGACATTATTGTATTACCATTTTTGGAGCTGAAAATAGCACCACTGGTTTCAAGAGAATATATAAAAATACTGCATTTACTTTCTGGCATTTGCATATTTTTTTATATTTATAAAATATATATTTATTAAAACAAAAATAAGATCAAACAATTTATACTTTCTATAATCAGATTTTATTAAATTGGCATACTTTTTTCCCTTTATCTATGAATTCATACCCTTTTAAACGTCCATGCATTCAGAAATGTATGGGCCAGAGTGTTTAGTAAATGAATAAACAAGCAATTGTTTTTCCTTACAGGGGTCTCTGCCTCAGGTCTGGGGGAACAGTACCTGTACCCTCAGGTGGGGAAAAATTAGCGTCTTTTGTTTAAAAAGGGGGATTTTCCACCAATTTATATATGAATACAAACTATATACCTTTTACACCATTTATTGGTTTGTATTATCTTCTTACTGTCAAAACAGTTTAAAACTTAAAAACATTTAAGCTTTCTTATTCATAAATCAAAAATGTTTCAATGTTAATCAATGAAATGGAGATATATATGTATACTGTTCACACCATTACATAATGAATAGTATACTGTGTCATAAATCATCATAAAAATTGAATGTGGGGCATTGGCATGATTAATTGCTATTTACAACTTCACCATTCTGGGTCGCAGGCCCTTAAAATGATCCAGAGCATGACTGATTTGCTCAGGTGTCAATCATACTTATGTGCTGTCTGAGCTGTGTTTCCGTTTCAATTCATTACATGGTGGGTGGGGTAATGACATCGAAGAATCCATAATTGTTTGGCTGTCAATTTCAGTACGAGACAGCGTCTCGTAGTTTTCATTACATTTCGGAAGCGGTAACAACGTCGAGTATCGACACATTGTTGATTTTCATTTGTTTTGCTAAGCTCTGTCTCGTCTTTGATTTCATTAACGGTACTTTGAATCTGACTAAGCGCTTTCTGGTTCAATAAAATGTCAATTTTCTGGCATGAATTAGAAATGGTTTTTGTAATTTTCTTTTGATATGATTTTTATAATGCGACATGACAAAAAAAGACCAAATGTATGCAAATATAAGCTTTGGTTCCCGAATAACACTGGTCTTTCGGCTATTTTTATTTATTCTGCATTTTAAACCATATGTTGTTATTGAATCAGAAACGGGTCACAGTTAAAGCAGGTGCGCGGAAAGGTTACAAAGCACTAAGATTTTTTTTCCGTTCAGAGGGGGAATTTTCTCTGAAATGGGGGTAAAATATATACTTTTTGACAGGGAGAATGGGGCCGAATTTCGGCCCCAAAAATTGCAGATCGAGACCCCTGTCTTATTAAGTTGTGTTTTCTTTGTTCAGTATAATAAAATAAATATCACATCCATACAGGTTGATAAAGCTGGGTTAGGTTAACATAACCATTCTTGGGTAAACATTATGTTGTTATCACCCTGTATGGGCAATGATTCATGTATTTATAAAAATAAACTTGCAATGTATCTTCAAACATTATACAGTAATATAAGATAAACTTGAATTATGTTTTCAAATAGTATAAAGTAATAAATAGTAAGATGCTCATATATATAAATGGTAACATAATTTTTTGAATCTCCTGTTGCTTCAAGTAAGTTCTACTCACGTGTTTTCATAGTGGAAACAGCATGTTTCCTATTCAATAATGCAATATAAAAAATGCTGGTTGGGACCAAATATTATTACATTATTTTCAAGCAATAAGCATTAAAAATAATAGCATTTCATCCCAGGCCATGTATAAAGGCGAATAATAAAATTTACAATATCACTTAACGATGTTTGACAGGAAGAAATTCGTTTGAGATTACCCCTGGTTTACTTCATGTCTGTTTCGGAACTGACACCTATGGCAGCGAGTCATTTTCGAGACTGTAAATTCACAGTTTGACTGAAAGTGTATAAATCTTATTGTTTTCTTATTAACTGATGAATTACCTTCAAATCAATACCAATATCACTTACCATGGACAATCCGTTATAGAAGCAAACGTGTTCTAATTTCCGATGACCGATCACGCAGTCAGGATTTTGCAAAAATATGTCATTCGAAAATATGTCTGCGAGCGTTTAGACAATTCAGATTGTTAAAATTTGTATATTTTCTTCCGGTTTGTTGTGGAAAAAATCAAATATTAAGGAGTATGGCTGTAAAATTTGTTCAATCATAAGTGGTAAGACTTTTTTTCAATGTTGAATGAAATGTAATTTGTTGCGGAACTGGCGACTTTTCGGAACTGACGACCTGACTGTACCTTGTCATATTGCTTTTATATTTTGCATACTCTTTACCAACATGCCTTTTTTTTAAGATCATCTCACAAATTACCACCACATCCTCACACATGAAATGTAATTTGTTGCGGAACTGGCGACTTTTCGGAACTGACGACCTGACTGTACCTTGTCATATTGCTTTTATATTTTGCATACTCTTTACCAACATGCCTTTTTTTTAAGATCATCTCACAAATTACCACCACATCCTCACACTATACCCCCCCCCCTCCCATTTTTTTTAAAAACTGTTATGTTTGAAATACCGTCCAACCATCGCACCCAAACCCCCCCCCCATCGCCTCCCCAACCCCCCCCCCCCCCCCCCCCCCCCCCGATTTTTTTTTTTTTTTTTCTCGCTTTTTTGGAAGATAATGTAATAAATGTCCACAACCCCACACTATACACCCCTCTTCACTCCACTCCTCCCTCCTTTGTGATTGAAAATGAGAGTCCCTTCACCTTTAAAAAGAAAATAGATGAGCGGTCTGCACCCGCAAGGCGGTGCTCTTGTTATCATCTTCATTATCATCATCAATTCATGACTAAAAGGTTTCATCAATACCACTGACACTATTATAATCCTATGCCTAGTAAATATCTTCATCGTCCTAATAGTTGTTAACATCATTTACATGTGAAATTTAGTAACCATTATAGTCAACTATGAAATATATTCATGTGGTCACATTTACAGGCAAACTTTTTAAAATTATCTGGATAAATCACTGCATCTGTAGGATTAAAATGTAGTACAATGTTAACGCTTTATTGTTATTTGTATATTACAGGTGATACTTCCACGAGGTGTTCTTTTGATTTTCTGCTGGCATTTAGCTGCCTAAAACAATATGGCGAGCCTAGAAGGTATGTTCACAGACAGGGAAATAACAAACTGGTTGAAGGCATGGCTGGCAATGGATATTTTTAAGTCAGGTGTAGAAGATTTTGTAGAGAAAGAGGCTAAAAGATTACACACTTGTATATACCAGACTGTCTGGTCAAGCCTTGATGCACCGGTCGCTTGCATTGGCTGTCACACAGCAAATTTGCTGAAATGTCCCACACCAGGAATATGCAATAGACGTGGAGTACACAGCATTTGCAGATCCATGCATAATACTGCGTCAAAACAACCACGACCATGTCCTTTACACGTTTGTAATAAGGTTCTTGAAGAAATTGTGAAAAGTCATAAATATAGTCGTCCATCATGGAAGAATACAAATGCAAATTTATGGGCCCGCAATCCTTGGGAAATTGCCAAGGCGTATTTACCTCCAGACGGATATATTGGAACGAGTTCGTCTCAAGATACAGATTTAAATGGAATCCTCTGTTTGATGATGTACTGCACACACTTCGACAGCAAGTTTTCATTCATAATATCTACAGGCAAAAATGACCCACCATGTCTACTGACAAAGGTATGTATGTATATAATTATGAAATCCAGTATAAAGACCACACATAAGTCCTTTAGTTTTTATCTGCTCTATGATATTTATAGTGTGGATGAAAATTCCAATAAGGCAATTTGAAATATGCTTCAGGTCAATGCTTAGAAGGAAACACAAGTGTGATTACAAGAGGTCAAGCAGTTTGATTATTGGCTATAGATTACGATCAATATGTAGGTAATTGTCTTAATGAAGGCAGAGAACGGAAACTGTATTCTGACACGATGTTGCATCCTTGGTTTTACCATTCAATGCTGGCATCAAGGAATGTGCGATTGATGCTATAAATACCGCCATGAATTGATAAAATGTTTTGTAGAAACCTTCTTCATAGTCGTCATAATTCAAGATTATTTCAATTATCAACATTTTCTTAAGGAATATTATCTGAATGCATTATTCAAATTTTATCATTAATTGCATCCCAGACATGGTCAATTTTATTTAAACAGTAAAACTGATTACTTTTTAAATTGCATTTAATTATATTCTGCGCATTGGGACATAATTAAATATACCGTAAAAACTCAGTCATACATTTGTTTGTAGGTGTACCCGCTCATACGTCGGGGGTATGAAAATGGTTCAAAACGTTACATTTTGTGTATGTGTACTACTTAATAAGTTAGGTAAAAATTAAAAGACAACTGGAAAATAAGCGTCAGTAAAAATGCAACCCCATCACATTTATTTCAGAATCTGTGACGCAACTATACTGTTTAACATGTTAATTATATTATATTAAACAAACCTGATATTATAGTAGTTAAAAATAGTATTCAACTTGAGTAAATCACTCGCTCAATTAACTGTTAAACTCCGTTTCCGTTTTTCTGCAAAAGATTCGCAAGGCATAGCTGTGCATGTGCTATTACTCAATTGGACAATTGCCAGTGAGGACCAAACACACGATTGGTTAAGCATGTTGATTTCAAGCCAAATGAAGCCAATTTTGTCAGCAAGAAATTTGTATCTTTATGGGGTCAGACAGGAAGCGGCTTTCCTTTGATGACGTCAAACTGTCAATGCAACAGTGTGCAAATGTTCGGAATATTTTTTCGGATACTGACTCTTTGTTTAAAATTTCAGTAAAAGAACACTTGCTAACATTAAATTTTGGATTAAATTCTCAAAATAAAGTAAAAGTGAAGTTGAAAAATATGATTAAATTGATTCGCGTCAGATAAAATAAGACGTTTTGCGTTGTAAATCAGCGAGTTTTCATGACAACAACAGCATTAACAACCCTAACTGCGCGGAGATCAATCTATCTGGATGTTTGTTTGTTTTATTCCTGAGTTTTTAGGGTCCATATACAATGAAAAATACTGTGAACATTTTATATGAAACCGCAGGTTCTAAATGTGTATACATAAGCCTCACATTGAAGTTGTGAACAATGAGATCATTAACAAATTTACAAAACAACTTTCTTGTGTATGCAGTTTTGCAACTAAGCCTAAATGGAAAAGCTCCCCGCCGTCCCCTTCCGAAGCCCCGCCCTGCCCTTTCCATGCCCCTTCCCCTTTTATGATATTTTTTTTCTTTTTTAAATACATATTATAATTTATAAATCTGTTGTTACATAGTAATTAATTAATTCCTTTGAAAACATTTTATTTGCATGGGTCATAATAATGGAAATAATATTTTATGAAAACTATTAATTACAAAAAATAACGTACAACACTGAATAGGGAGCATTCCAGATACGACAGCGCTCTCGAAAGTGCCTTTTTAGCTTGACTTTTCGAAGAAAAATGAGAGCTATACTACTCGCCCCGAGTATCAAAGATAATTTATTCAAACTTTGAATACTTCTTTATGGCAACAAGACAATTGTGTAGGTCAAGGTGCATAACTCTGTCAGCATTATGTTTAGAGTTCTGCCCCTTTTTATACTTAGAAAATTGAAAATTTGGTTAAGTTTTGTGTTTAGGTCCACTTTATTCCTAAAGTATCAAAGCTATTGCTTTCATACGTTCAACACTTACTATCATAAGGGGACTGTGCAGACAAAGTAATGTAACTCTGACTGGCATTTTGACAGAATTATGGCCCTTTTATACTTATTAGTATCATAGGTATTGCTTTCAGACTTGGAACACTCGCTAACTATCAAAAGGGGACTGTACAGTACTGGTTGCATAGCTCTGGTTGGCATTTTGACGTAATTATGTCACTTTTTGATCAAGGCTATTGCTTTCAAACTTCAAATACTTTCTTACTATCATGAGGGTACTGTACCTGGCAAGTTGAATTTGACCTTGACCTTTGAATGACCTTGAATCTCAAGGTCAAATAAATACATTTTGCCATAACTTCTTTATTTAGGATCTAATTTGATTACTTTGACAAAACAACACTTACCTGACATACCACAATGGACTCCACCCAAACCATCCCCCACGCCCCACCCCCAAAATCCTCCCACCCCACCCAAAAAAAATTGTTTCCCTTTTTTATGTCTCCGAAGGAGGGCATATAGTGATTGCACTGTCCCTCTGTCTGTCCGTCACACCTTGCGTTTTGGTTTCGAAAAATGCTCATAACTTCTTGGTCGCTTCAGATGTAACCTTCATATTTGGTACGCATGTGTATATGGACAATGCCTTTCCATACGCACACAAATTTTGACCCCTTTGACCTTGACCTTGGCTTGGTCCGCGTTTAGGTTCAAAATCTGCGTTTAGGTTTCGAAATATTCTAATAACTTTTATCAAAGCGTTTATCGGGGGCATATGTCATCCTATGGAGACAGCTCTTGTTTTTTGCTTATTTTTAAGTCTGTCTGTCTGTCTGTCTGTCTGTCTGTCTGTCTGTCTGTCTGACTGTCTGTCATTGTCTGTCATTGTATGTGTAACAAAACTTTAAGCTTGGTCATAACTTTTGCGATATTGAAGATAACAACTTGATATTTGGCATGCATGTGTATCTCATGGAGCTGCACATTTTGAGTGGTGAAAGGTCAAGGTCATCCTTCAAGGTTAAATGTCAAAAAATTTGAAGCGGCGCATTAGGGGGCATTGTGTTTCTGACAAACACATCTCTTGTTGTTTTTTTAACATTGTAAAAAAATATAAATAATTATTTTTATTATTTTATTTTTGAAAGACCGTCCATCCATTCTACCCAAGCTATTGCTATCAAACTTGAAATATAATCTTATTAGTTTGTTTTATGTCTTTACAAATGTTCAATAGATTGTTGAAAATGTACCTGAACTCCGAATCGTCTATAATGTACCACTTCTTTAAAACATAAGCGATCAATATGTTACAATTATTGTTCTCTTCCAGTTAGAATATGACTATATTACAATTTACCTTGACCATATTGAATCTGCACAATATCCCCATAATTTCTGATGTTATACTGTCAAGCTCTTGTTGACAAAATTCTGCGCGTTGAAAGTGCCCTTTTGACAAAATAGCGCCCCCTGACCAAATCCCAGCTGGCGCACTGGTATGATAGCCTGAAATTATTATTATAATGATGTCACTGTGGTAAATTAGAAATACATTGTAACCAAAACAGAAGCCACATGTATCACTCAGTCTAGATGAAACTTAGTAAGAGTGTTTATCTCTACACTATCCATGCGGTGTTTGTATCTAGATCACATACTCTGGTATGTTCATAAACAAGGTCACCTGATAAAATCTTTGAAAAAAATGTTTACGCGTAAAATCTTAGAAAAATTTAGTTAACATTCTAGAGGCCACATTTGTTAATCAATCTTCATGAAACTGAGGAACAATTTTATCTTGACAATATTTAGGCCAAATTTGAATCTGGATCTGGTGCATCCTAAAAGTAAAACTAGGTCAACATATCTAATCTTAGAATAACATTATTGCCACTATAATGGCCACATTTGTGACTTAATGTTCTTGATTATAATTGGTCAGAATGTTAATCTTGACATCAATTATATTACATTTTAATCTGCTTCATGTTCATCCCAAAAAAATGTTATCAGGTCAAATCCTAGACAACCATGTTTCCACTCAAAAGGCTACATGTATGCATTTATGCCTAAATCTTCGTGAAACTTGGTCAGAATGTTAAACATGACAACCTCAAGTACTTGATTGAATCTGCGGCAAGATGGATCCAAAACTTGGTCACCAGGTTGATTTTTAAACATTGGTGTTTCTTGAACTCATGCGAGCGCTTCAGGGCCATCATGGCCCTCTTGTTTGGTTAAGTTTTTTATTTGAGACACATTAAGCAGGTATGAACTTTTTGTGGATTAAGCATGAATTGTGCTGGTTAGCGAGGCTGTTTTCGGAGAAAACCCGAGCTCAAGTCATAGCCAGCTCGTCATCCGCCGTCCGCCGTAGGCGTCGTGCTAAAACCTTAACATTGGCCATAACTTTTGAAATATTGAAGATAGCAACTTGATATTTGGCATGCATGTGTATCTCATGGAGCTGCACATTTTGAGTGGTAAAATTTCAAGGTGAACATCATCCTTCAAGGTCTAGGGTCGAACAAACAAAGTCAAGGGAAGTTATAAGCTTTAAATGGACATAGTTATCTGACCTTATCACGTATATATTTTTGTTAAATAAATCAAAGCGGCGCAGTAGGCGGCATTGTGTTTCTGACAAACACATTGTGGTAAAAGGTCAAGGCCATCCTTTACGGTCTACGGTAAAAAATACAAATTTAAGGGAAGTCATAAGCTTTAAAGGGAGATAATTATTCAATATTGAACATAGCCACTTAATATATTTGGCATGCATGTGTACCTCATGCAACTGCACATTTTGAGTGGTGAATATACAGTCACGGTAGTGGCTTATAATTATTTGCTACTAAGAATAGAGATTTGTTACAGACAATTATTTTAAAGGGAAGTAATTTATATAATTATAAATCTCATATTATATATTTTCTTACCAAGAATTGAACTTCTTTTCACAGTTTCTGTACAGATATATTATTTAGATTATTTATAACCCAAATGATTGATTTGTCAAAGTTTTTTTTAATGATATTATTATCATTTCTTTGATGTTCATTACATACCTGTGGACTTATGTCCATAGATACATGATCAACTCTGGCTATGATCTCTTTTAAAGACCCTCCCCCCAAACCCCCCCCCCCCCCGTGGGATTGGACAAAATTCAAGAGAAGTAATAACCTTTAAAGGGAGATGAGTTCTATACCTGCCAAATGATAAATATAAATTTTATTTCAATGCGGCGCAGTAGGAGGCATTGTGTTTCTGACAAACACATCTCCTCTTGGGTCACTAGGTCAAAGGTCAAGGTCACTGTGACCTCTAGAAAAAAAAATCTGACAAGCTTACGCAGCCGAGCGTGGCACCCGTTATGCGGTGCTCTTGTTTTGCAATTTGCTATTGAAGTAAATTTATGCCCATTGTATAAAGGACATTATTGTCCCTGAACATAAACACATATAAGAAATTTAAGTTAATGAAAATAGATTGGGTTTAGTTGCATTTTGAGTTTGTTTCAACTATTTCACATACCAGTAATATTTATAGAATTAAATGCATACAGAAGTTACAGCAATACTTGAATAATTAATATATATCTCAGGCACGCGAAATCGGAAGGAATATCCGTCACTCGACTCATTGTCAAGTCACAGACAGCGAACTCCAGAACATCTTCATAGTACTGTCTTCACTGCTGACTGACCCAACCTGTCTAGCACAAGACGTTTCTGCACAGAAGGCTGTGAGGAAATTAGCACAGGTAGTCTACAGATTTAAGTAACGGCTCCACATTAGATACTAAAAGACCTGATCATACATTCATATGTGTCATGGAGACAAATGATTGTTTTTTAATCCTATGACAGTCTTGGACGTAACCCACTCGACCGTCGACTGAGTCGAGTGATTCATGCGTCGGTCGAGTGAAAATTCCAAGCCGGTAGCCCGATCAGTCGAGTGCATTTTTTCGTGTCCGAACTTAGTAACATGTCCGAAATAGATTCATATAGACGCTTATTCAAAACTGCATTTGTTATTTCCCTTGAGAACTCATTGATTAGACGTTTATCGAACAATGTTGTAAGTCAATCTCGCGAGCCGCTATAACTTTTATTACTACTGGGTCTAGAACATGCGGCGATAAATTTATTTTAATTTCTTTTCTGCGTTATTTTGAGCGCGCAACGCAAACACATCAACTGCAAAATGAGAATGAAGGATGCAACAAAAAATTATTAAAAGTCAATAAAACGAAAATTGCAACCGTTATGGTAATCAGTCAAGGCTTCGTTTTGATGTCTCAAATTATTGGGGACTTTGATTCTGAGCCATCATTGCTGACTGGCTGGCTGGTAAGTGCAATTCATACATAATGTAAGCAATTAAATATCAAGCACTAACTAACAAGTATAGTTTTTAACAGATAACATTTATCTGTAAATTTAATTTTACGATTCCTGACAATAAATTCAAATGTTTTATAATACTGCAATTTAGATGCTGGTACAATTGACGACAAAGAAGATGTGGCTTAGGCAATGGAACTACTGCTAAACAAGTCGTTTTATATTAAGCAGACTCAGAAGTTAGGGCAGAAAGTTACCTTCTTGTTCTACTTATTATGCACAGGTATTATTGCTAGTTTGACATTGCATTTACTTAATAAGATGTTTGAGTGGAAAATTCATACGTTATAACATTTTTTTGTTTTCAGGCCGCCTTTAAGAGCATACCTGACATGTCAGACCTGGATGTCGGTGACTCGGACAATGACCATGAATGAGACCTTGTGATAAATGTTTTGTCTGATATTAACTGTGAATAAAACAGAATCAAGTGTGTATTTGTTTAATCTTTATTGTTCTATGTTTCTTCAATGCAAATATAGCTAAAAATGTGAAATAATTACGACATTCATTTCGGGCTAGTTAATTTTTTGGGGGGCTAGTGAAATTGCCAAGCTGTTAGCCCGGCCGGGCTAGTGCTTAAAAAAAATTAATGCCAAGACTGCTATGATGTTGTTAAATAATCCTCTTGATTAATTAAATCTTACATACAATACATTCATGGGAAAGTTGTTAGAATTTGTTTTGTTCAAATTGAGAAGCAAATATTGTGCTAATAACTTATTTTAGAACTATACAAATATCAATTTATTGTATTCTCCATGGGTGGCACAGTCGTACTACAACTAATATTGCTACCACTTTATTTAATAATACTAATACAATAAGTACATTAAAATCTATCTTACTACTATTGCCCTGATTACAACAATAAGTACTACTGAAACATCTTTTACAAGTTCCACCACCACCACTGCCGCCGCCACCACCACCACCACCACAACCACCTTTGAATGATTGTCTAGCATACTTTTTCTACCTTACAGTTGCAAACAAAGACAATTGCAATAAGGGCGGATGAAATGGTTCAGTTACTTGAGTCAGCTCAAGAGTTCCTCAAACAATTACAAAACAAAGCCCTGAATAGTTTTGGTGAGATATCTCTGTACATGGAAAACTGTGTGAATGACGTCAAGGAGCACACACACAAACGTTTACTTGAAGACCATGGAGAACAAAGTCAGAAATGTAAAAAGGCAAGAGGTGGGGAAAAACATAGTCCAAAATCGCCAGAATCGATGTTCAAGTCGTGTGCAGGTATGTCTGACCGATAGCACTATATTTTTTACTTACAATGACATAAAAACGCAGGTTTAAGTGTATGACAATCACCATGTGAATGTTAAAGTTGATAAAAACTAATAATATTCAACTCATTTGATATTGTTTTAATGTATTATTAATTCTTATTTTAGTCAACGTGTCCTTAGCAACTTGTGTAATGATAATTTGTTATATATCTCAGGATGTATATAACAGATGTTCTAGTAGGTATTCAATCCACTTGTGGTACTGAAACCTTCATTTTAGTGATATGTATTTCATCCCCTTGTAATGGCAGCTTTATTTATTTGCACATCTAATTTCTTTGAAACAACCTTGGTACTGACAGCATCAGTCTGTAACATATGATCTGTGTCTAGAACACCCACTGTACAAACAACTTCACTCTTTTACATATGTACTGTGTCTGATATCTCCGTGATGCTTGCAGATTAATGTGTTTATATACATGTATTAACTGTGTTTTACTCCCCATTTTCTGACAGTTTCATTAATTTACATATGGACTGAGTTTTACAATCCTTCGCTGGAAGCTTTATTTGTTTACATATGGACTGAGTCTGACAGTCCTGTTGTGCTGGAAGCTTCATTTGTTTTCATATGTTCTGTATATGTCTATTATGTTTTGTGTCTCAGCTTCATCTGGTTACATATGAACTGTATCTGAAAATCCTGTTGTAATGGGAGCGTCATTTGTATGCTCCTCTTCGAATGAGACGGGCTATATTGTTTTGCTTTATGTTGTTCGGTCAGTCTGTGCATATACCAGTTCGTTTCTGATCAATAATTCGTCAACGATTTGACCAATTGGCTTGATATTTTCTATGTACATTGGCCGTGGACATTAGATGACCCCAAATTTAAATTGGGATCACTAGGTCAAAGGTCAATTTCACTGTCACAATAAGTGTGAAAATCGTTTCCGATCAATAACTCATCAAAGAAATGATCAATTGGCGTGATACTTCACATGTGCATTGGCCTTAGACAGTAGACAACTCCTATTGAATTAAGGGTCACTAGGTCAAAGGTCAAAGTAACTATAAGTCTGAAATTCGTTTCTGATCAATAACTTGTTAATGAAATGACAGATTGGCTTCAAAATTCACATGTGCATTGGCCTTGGGCATAAGTTGATCCCTGTTAAAATTTGGATCACTAGTCAAAGGTCAAGGTCAAGTGCTGTCTTAAGAAGTATGAAAATGGTTTCTGATAAAATACTTGTAAACAAATTGACAGGTTGGCTTGATACTTTACATGTGCTTTGGCCTTGGACAGTAGATGACCCCTATTTAAATTGCGGTCACTAGTTTAAAACCTTTTAAGGACGGAATATGTCTCCGACCACTGAGCTCTTGTTTATATATGGACTGTATCTGACAATCCTGTTGTGCTGAAGCTTCATTTGTTTACAGATGGACTTAGTCTGACAAACCTGTTGTACTGGAAGCGTTATTTGCTTACATATGATATGTGTCTGACAATCCTGTTGTATAAGAAGCTTCCATTTTTTACCCACATGTTTATACTGTGTCTGACAATCTTGTTGTAATAGAGCTTCATTTGTTTACATATGGACTGTGTCTGACAATCTTGTTGTGATGGAAGCTTCATTTGTTTACAGATAGACTGTCTGACAATCATTTTGTGCTGGAAGCCTGATTTGTTTATAGATGGACCATGTCTGACAATCTTGTTGTATTGGAAGCTTCATTTGTTTACAGATGGACTGAACCTGACAATCCTGTTGTACTGGTAGTTGTGCTGGAAGCTTCATTTGTTTACAGATAGACTGTCTGACAATCATTTTGTGCTGGAAGCCTGATTTGTTTATAGATGGACCATGTCTGACAATCTTGTTGTATTGGAAGCTTCATTTGTTTACAGATTGACTGAGTCTGATAATCCTGTTGTGCTGGAAGCTTCATTTGTTTACAAATAGACAGAGTCTTACAATTATGTTGTACTGGAAGCTTTATTTGTTTACATATGGACTGAGTTTAACAATCCTTTTTTACTGGAAGCTTCATTTGTTTACAGATGGACCGAGTTTGACAATCTTATTGTGCCAGAAGCTTTATTTGTTTACATATGTACTGTGTCTGACAATCCTTTTGTGCTGGAAGCTTCATTTGTTTACAAATGGACTGAGTCTGACAATCCTGTTGTGCTGGAAGCTTTATTTATTTACAGATTGACTGAGTCTGACAATCTTGTTGTGCAGAAAGCGTCATTTGTTTACATATGGACTGAGTCTGACAATCTAGTTGTGCTGGAAGCTTCATTTGTTTACAGATGGACTGAGTATGACAATCCTGTTGTGCTGGAAGTTCATTTGTTTACAGATTGACTGAGTCTGACAATCTTGTTGTGCTGCAAGCTTCAATTTTAGCTCACCTGATTGCTCAGGAGAGCTTTTGTGAACGGTCTTTGTCCGTCGTCCGTCCGTCCGTATACATTTGTTTGTAAACACTCTAGAGGCCACATTTTGGTCCGATCTTCATGAAACTTAGTCAGAACATTTGTCCCAATGATATCTCGATCGAGATCGAAACTGGGTCATGCTGGATCAAAAACTAGGTCACTAGGTAAAAAAAACAACCTTGTAATCACTGTAGAAGTCATATTTAATGCCCAATCTTCATGTAACTTTGTCAAAATGTTTGTCTTAATGATATGTTGGTTGAGTTCAAAAGTGGTTCTGGTCCGTTGAAAAACATGGCCGCCAGTGGGTGGGGCAGTTTTCCTTATTTGGCCATATAGAAACCTTGTAAACACTCTAGAAGTCACAATTTTTGCCCAATCATCATGAAAGTTGGTCAAAAATTTGGTTTAATTGATATCTCGGACGAGTTCGAAAATGGTCCAGATCGATGAAAAAACATGGCCGCTAGTGGGTGAGGCATTTTTCTCTATATTTATATAGTGAAAGCATGTGAACATTCTAGAAGTCACATTTTTGGCCCAATTTTCATGAAATTTTGTCTGAACATTTGTTTCCTTGATACGAGAGTTGAGTTCGAAAATGGTTCCGGTCAGTTTAATAACATGGCTGCCGGGGGGGGGGGCAGTTTTCTTATATTTATATAGTAAAAAAAGCTTGTGAACACTTAAGAAGTCACATTTTTTGCCCAATCATCATGTAACTTGGTGAAAAGATTTGTTTTATATATATCTCAGATGAGTTTGCAAATGGTTCCGATGGTTAAAAAAACATGGCTGCCAGGGGGGTTGGGCAGTTTTCCTTATGTGACTATATAGAGAGAAACCTTGTGATCGAACTCTATAGAAGTCACATATTTTGCCTAATCATCGTGAAACTTAGTCAATACATTGGTTTTATTGATTTCATGGACAAGTTGGAAAATAGCTCAGATCGGTGAAACACACTTTTTAGCTCACCTGAATGCTCAGGTGAGGTTTTAGGATTGGTCTTTGTCCGCTGACAGTCCGTCCACATTTGGTTTGTAAACACTCTATCATTTACATGTCTCAAGCATTCTGTATCAAAGTTTCTGAAAGATCTCAGTCAAGTTTGATGATGAGCAAAATCACATAATTAATGCCATAATTATTACCCTTAGATTGTCCAAATTTTCATTATATTATACAAAATCATTGTAAACACTTTAGAGGTCACAGTTTTGTTTCAGATTTTATGAATATTTATTTTTGTAAGCAAAGTTTGATGTTTGGTAAGAGGGTCTACTCAAAATATAGGTCACCAGGTCAAATCTTACAAATACAAAATCACTCCATACGCCAGAGTTTTGGTTCAATAATGATGAAACTTGACCAGGATGTTTGTCTGGTCAATATCTAGGTCAAGTTTGACATTAGGTAAAGATTGAATGAACCGACTCCTTCCGGGTGAGCGAACTAGGGCCATATTACACCTCTTGTTTTAAAGATGGACTGAGTCTGACAATTCTGTTGAGCTGGAAGCTACATTTGTTTACATAAGGACTGAGTCTGACAATTGTATTGTGCTTAAAGCTTCATTTGTTTACAAATGGACCGAGTCTTACAATCTTATTGTGATGGAAGCTACATTTGTTATCCCCACGCTTTTCGGAGACAAAGTGGGGATATTGTGGTTATCTCTGTCTTCCGTCCGTCCTGGCACTATCTCCTCCTACACTATCAGCACTAGAACCTTGAAACTTACACACATGGTAGCTATGAGCATATGTGCGACCCTGCATTATTTGGAATTTTGATCTGACCCCTGAGTCAAAAGTTATGGGGGTTGGGGTTGGGCCGGGTCAGAGATTTTCACTCATTTTTATGCCACCGGTATGGTGAATTCGCCATAACTTTTGCAATATTGAAGATAGCAACTTGATATTTGGCATGCATGTGTAACTCATGGAGCTGCACATTTTGATTGGTGGAAGGTCAAGGTCATCCTTTAATGTCAAAGGTCAAAACAACTAATCCAATGGAAGTTATAAGCTTTAAAGGGAGGTAATTAATGAATCTGCCAAATGATATAAAGTATTTAAATAAATCAATGCGGCGCAGGAGGGGGCATTGTGTTTCTGACAAACACGTCTCTTGTTTTATGTTACTTTACATTAACTTCTTCATTTCTGCACCGATTTACTTCCAATTGATACTGAACATCTCTTATGACAATACGGTCAATCTTAACTATGCACGGTCCCATTACCAACCCTGGGGTGCCCCCTGGGTCAAACATGCGGCGTGGGGATACGCGTCGGCCTCTGCTGCGCCATTTCTAGTTTACATATGAACTGAGTCTGACAATCATGTTGTGCTGAACGCTTCATTTGTTTACATATGTACTTTGTCTGACAATCTTATTGTGAGGGAAGCTTTATTAGTGTTTACTGATGGACTGCGTCTTGCAATCCTGTTGTGCTGGAAGCTTCATTGTTTACAGATGGTACAGATAGACTGTAAATGACAATCCCTTAGTACGGACAGCTTCCATGTCTGAAACACCCTTGTCGTTGACAGCTTTGTGTCATCTGCTGTTCAGACAATTTCATCATACTTCTCTATTTCACGCACACATTTTATCAATACAATAATTTCTCAATCATAATTGAAAGACCTGTCCCAGTTACAAAGGAAACCTATTCTGACAGACCCCTTAACCTGAAACAGAACACCTCCTACAATGTTTGACTTATTTAATGATAAATACTCCACACTTTTATGTTTGACACACCAGCTTTTTTGACAAACGTAATGTTGTTATTGCTTATACAGTATTTTACAGACATCAGCATCATAGTGCTGTGGCTATCAACATGCTTTGTCACCCTCTTTCATATCCATTTCAAGCACATCAATTAGGCAAACACTGAACTCGAACTCCACATGCTCACTCATTTCACACTATCATTCTTAAATGTTCTCGGATTCATTTTTAATAACTAGTACCTCAATCCTATGGTGTTAAGTTGAATGTGGCACGATGTCGGTTCTTTAAAACTTGGTTGCACAGTGTGTTTTCTCAATTTTAGTCAAAATAGCGCGATTTTTCCTAATGCAAATAAACCCTGCCACATTCCCAAAATGGCGAAAAAACACTGTTGTAAGTTATAGGTTAAAGTACAACTGGTTCATGAAATACGCAACGTGCATTTCAGTATAAAAGTTAAGTCCATCTCTTTTGTGTTTCTGTATTTTGCAGGGATATCAAAAAGCACACATGCATTCAATCCAACACCAATATTTGGACATTTAAAGGTAAGACACACCAATAATATTAAAAGTTTCTACGGTATGTTTACTGTTGAAATAACAGTTATTTTTTAGCTCGACTACTATATATGAAATATATATAGTGGAGCTATCCTACTCATCCCGGCGTCGGCGTGAGCGTTAAAGTTTTCGTACCACCCCAAATATTTCCTATGTCCCTTGACCTATTGCTTTAATATGTTGCATACTTCTTTACCAACATGATCCCAACCTATAAACAAGAGCCGACAACTGTGTCAAGCATTTTGTAAGAATTATGGCCCTTTTTTCACTAAGGATATGAATATTATTAATGTTAAAGTTTGCATAGCACCCCAAATGATTCCTATGTCCCTTGACATATTGCTTTAATATTTTGCATACTTCTTTACCAACATGACCCCAACCTATAAACAAGAGCAGACAACTGTATCAAGCATGTTTTAAGAACTATGGCCCTTTTTTCACTTAGAATATGCATATTATTAATGTTAAAGTTTGCGTACCACCCCAAATATTTCCTTAAATGTCCCTTGACATATTGCTTTAATATTTTGCATACTTCTTTACCAACATGACCCCAACCTATAAACAAGAGCAGACAACTGTATCAAGCATTTTTTAAGAATTATGGCCCTTTTTGAATATGCATATGATTGATAAATCTAATATAGTTAAAGTTTGCGTACCACCTCAAATATTGTCAATGTCCCTTGACATATTGCTTTCATATTTTGCAAACTTCCTTACCAACATGACCCCAATCTATAAACAAGAACAGACAACTGTATCAAGCATTTTGTAAGAATTATGGCCCTTTTTCCATTTAGAATATGCATATTTTTGATAAATCTAATAATGTTAAAGTTTGCGTAGCATCTCAATTATTGTCAATGTCCCTTGACATATTGCTTTCATATTTTGCAAACTTCTTTACCAACATGACCCCAATCTATAAACAAGAGCAGACAACTGTTTCAAGCATTTTGTAAGAATTATGGCCCTTTTTTCTTAGGAACTGAATATTTTGTTAAATTTTGTGTTAAGATCCACTTGACTTCTAAATTATCAAAGCTATTGCTTTCAAACTTCAACTATTTTCTTACTATCATGAGGGTACTGTACCTACCAAGTTCAACTTGACCTTGACCTTTGAATGACCTTGACTCTCAAGGTCAATAGTAAATTTTAGTCAAATTGCTATAGCTTCTTTATTTATGATAAGATTTTAATAATACTTTGACAAAACAACGCTTACCTGAATACCACAATGGATTCCACCCAAACAATACCCCATGCCCCAACCCAGAATCCCTGCCCCCCCCCCCCCCCCCCCAAAAAAAAAAATACAATGTTTTTTATTTTTTATTTTTGAAAGATCATCTAATAAATGACCACACCCCACATTATACCCCCCTCTCAACCCCCCCCCCTACCCCCCCAGATTTTTGTTTTCCTTATTTTATTTTTGAAAGATCGTCTAATAAATGACCACACTACCACATTAAACTCCCCTTCTCAACACTCCCACATTTAACCCCCCTCTCAACCCCCCCGCCACCCAACCCAAAAGGAATATTTTTTTCTTTGAAACATGGTTAAAAAAACAACAACAAATATTTATTTACTTTATTTTTGAAGCACCGTCCAAACTCCCCACCCAAGCTATTGCTATCAAACTTGAAATACAATCTTATTAGTTTGTTTTATGTCTTTAAAAATGTTCAATAGATTGTGGAAAATATACCTGAATAATTTGAACAATAACCCCATGATGGCTTACGTTATACTGTCAAGCACTCGAATAGTCGAGCGCGCTGTCCTCTGACAGCTCGTGTTTCCTTTGTTGGACGGGTCCGGTAAACGGAGTCGTTCCCAATGACCTACGGACCCGTTCCCAAAATAAACTGGACCCGTCCCAATTTCCGAAAAAATACAAAAAATCCCAATCAAAATCGAGTACACAATCCTCGAAAATGCCAACTTGACGTATATTGAGACCGTTTAAACTTGCGGCCGATTTTACTGCTCAATCATTGACTGGTTTAAACATTAAATGCTACATTCGTATATTAAATATGTATATGTAATTGCGAATTATAAACCAGTCCGCATTTTCTTACGCTTCTGGCAATATTCGCCATGAGTCACAATAGTAAGTATTACAGAAAGAAATGAAAGCCTAGTGAAGTCAAAAGCAAATCGTTAAGCGATTGTGGCTTCGTAAAAAGTTCATCAGTCTGCACAGACAAACGAAACAGACTCGGACAAGGCAAGGCACACTTAGTGCTCTGATAAGGCTATGCAACCTGGGGGTGTCTGGACTCTCATCAGCCCAGAAAGACGCCATTCTTGATATATTAAAAGCAGACACAAACAGAGAACTCTTCAACAATCTGTGTTCCGATAGCATATTGTTTGTGCAAGACTGTGAATGAAAGTTTATGTTTCTTTCCTGTGTCATTTAAAGCTGACAAAAGGCATTAAAATACCATTATTCGGTTGGTACAATTCACAACTTGATTGTTCCCAATTGGAAGATTTTGTGACTCGTTTTTTCCCAATTTGATGATTTCACGACGGGAAAAATTCCCAATGGCATGGGTACCAGACCCGTTCCCAATTGGGTGAAAATCACTGAATACGTATGAAAAATTACGATAACTTGCTTGTTGGACTTTGTTGACATCAATTCTTATAGTTATACCCCCACAAACGAAGTTTAAGGGGGTATATATATCCAAGTGAACTTGTCTGTCGGTATTTTTCATCCAATCTTCACCAAACTTGGCCAGAAGTTGTATCGAGATGGTGTCTAGGTCATGTTCGAATATGGGTCATGCCGAAGTGCAGTGACCAAGAACCATAACTCTATCTACCTTAGTTTTTTCTCCCTTTATATAATTATGCCCCCCCTTCGAAAAAGAGGGGGTATATTGCTTTGCTCATGTCGGTCAGTCGGTCTGCACCCGATTGTATAAACAGTTAAACCGGCGGTTAACCACATACCGGCGGTTAAAAGTCGGTAACTTCTTGGTTACTGGTCGGTAAGCGTTTGTATAAAATTGGGTTATACCGATCAGTTAAAACCCAGTTAAAACATACCCTGCTTCTCTAGGTGGGTAAGTACAAGTAACCGAGAGGTAACTTGCACAAAATGGCCGAGTCGCGCGACATTATAAAAGCTAACCATCGACAACCTTGAACATTGCGACAAGTAAACAGACAATTGCAGCGACTGACACTTCATTTGACTTAATTTACAGGCCAATACGTTTTCCGACTTCGGACAACGAATTTAAGGACGCGCAGAACGTGATTTTTTATATAATGTTATTGATATGCCGTGTGTGATCCGATGCATCAATGGCGCCCATGTTAAAATCATTTCTCCGAAATCCGTAAACGACAAAAGTACAAACAAAAACCTAAACACGTTCGAACTAGTATCTTACCTTTAATAATCCTTTAAAATCCATAAATAATCCATTTAACTCAATAATTGACGATTTTGCATCTAGGGTCTTAATTATTATTTTAGCATAGTTAAATAAAGACCCTTATGCCATCCTATTACTATTTTCAAATGAGTTTAATATATAATTTAATATATAAGTAAACAAAGAATGAAGAACATTCCATTACACAACAGATAAATGAGTCGTTAATACCCGTGTAAAAAATGGGACATTCCGAATTCCAGTGTGGTGCTATTTTTATCATCTTATACTTTACACATCTCTATGCCTAACATGAATTTTATCGGAAAGCAAATATTGCAGATTATTTATGAATTGTGCGATATTTGTATGGCTTGTTGTACATTCTAAAAATGTCAAAAAGTATATGCACGGATTATAAACAATGCACATTGCACGAAATAAGGAAAATGTGATAAATTGACAATCGAAATGCGTCGATATACAGTGCATATACGTGTGAAATAAGTCGCGTGTATAATAAATCGTCAAAAAGACTCGCACTTTTCTCAATTTTAATATGCAATATTGGACTACAGACAGAGTGATTTTCGGATGTAATTTGAAGTTAAGGATATACTCAGCGTTGTGCTTTGAATGTGTAAACATCGTTCTTTGGCGAAAGATATTATTTTATAACGCAGTCATATGAAAACGGGTTATAAGCAAAATTAAAAGAATAGGCTAGCATGATACGACGACCATGAATATGTTACATCATTTAAAAAACAAGAAAATTAGGCGTCTTATCAAGCACTCTCTGGCAGTTGGAAGCACCAGGGATTCCGCTAAATGAGGCAAATCCCGACATCATGATATTTCTTTCCCTGGTCTGTGACATATGTTCGTAAACATTTTGAAAAATTTGATGAACTCATAGTTAAAAAGTACACTTTATTTTATTGTAAAAGCATTTGTAAAGGAATTTGATAAAACAAATACATGACGCTTTTTATTTTGTTTGTTAACGAAATCGAAGCGTGACACTTTGCGCGAAAATTACGTCATTAAAAAATGCATTGTGGGAATGTTTTGGTTAAATTTACCGTTGGTTAAATTCCACTATACGCGGTTTAGTTACTTTGCGGTATTTCGTGTTTATACAATCGATTTACCTTGACGGTTACTAAACCTGAATAACCGAAAACTTACCAAGGTTTAAAAGCTACCGAGCGGTAACTTTAACCAGCGTTTATGCAATTGGGTGCTGTCTGTCGGTCCGTCCACCAGGTGGTTGTCAGATGATAACTCAAGAACGCTTGGGCCTAGGATCATGAAACTTCATAGGTACATTGATCATGACTCGCAGATGACCCCTATTGATTTTGAGGTCACTAGGTCAAAGGTCAAGGTCACGGTGACCCGAAATAGTAAAATGGTTTTTGGATGATAACTCAAGAATGCATACGCGGCCAACAGGGCGAACTCTGAACAATATAACTGAAGCAACTGGTCTGTAATCCTAAATCTATAATTATCAGTCCAATGAAACATCATCCTTTGAGTAAAGTAAAGTGGATCAGTAAAAATATTATCAGAATATGATTTTTTTGTATATTTTGTATATTAAATATTGTCTTAATGTTTCTTTTTGTGGATTAATATAAATATAAGCAGGACAGGGGAGGTAATACACTATTATATCTTTCTTATATACAGGGGAAACAAATGCAATAAGTTTAAATTTCATGTTTAATGAATAGAGGATATCACCCCCCCCATTTTTTTAAACATCATCTCATAAATTACCACACCCCACATTAAACCCCTTCTCACCCCCACCCCCCTACCCCCCACCCCCCCCTAACTCCCATCCCCCCCATTTTTTTTAAACATCTAATAAATAACCCCACCCCACATTATAGCCCCCTCTCACTTCCTCCTACCCCCCCTACCCCCCCCCTACCCCCCACCCCCTAATTTTTTTAAACATCTAATAAATTACCACACCCCACATTATACCCCCCTCTCACTCCCCCCTACCCCCCTACCCCACCACCCCAACCCCCCCCATTTTTCTTAAACATCTTATAAATTACCCCACCCCACATTATTACCCCCTCTCACCCCCTAGCCCCCACCCCCAGTTTTTTTAAACATTTTATAAATTACCACACCCCACATTATATCCCCTCTCACCCCCCACCCCCCTACCTCCCTACACCCCACACCCACCCACCCCATTTTTTAAACATCTAATAAATAACCACACCCCACATTATACTCCCCTCTCACTCCCCCCTACCCCCCCCAACTCAACACCCCCCACCCTCCCACCCACCAATTTTTTTAAACATCTAATAAATAACCACACCCCACATAATTACCCCCTCTCACCCCCTACCACCCCTACCCCCACCTCCCCACCCCCCATTTTTTTTTAAACATCTTATAAATTACCACACCCCACATAATACCCCCCTCTCACCCCCACCCCCCATACCACCCCACCTCCCTATCCCCCACCCCCCCTTTCCCCCCCATCCCCCAAGCCCTCCAATTTTTTTTAAACATTAATTAATTACCGCACCCCACATTATACCCTTCTCTTACTCCTTCCTACCCCCCCACCCCCCACCCCCACCCTCCCAATTTTTTTTAAACATCTAATAAATTACCACACCCCACATTATACCCCCCTCTCACTCTCCCCTACTCCCTACCTCCCACCCCCCTACCCCCAATTTTTTTTTAAACATCTAATAAATAACCATACCCCACATTGTTACCCCCTTCTCACCCCCACCCCCCCTACCCCCCACCCCCATCCCCCCAACATTTTTTTAAACATCTTATAAATTACCACACCCCACATTATACCCCCCTCTCACCCCCACCCCCCGACCCCCATCCGACCCACCCCCCCACACCCCACCCCCCCAAAAAAAATAATATTTTTATCCCCCGCCAGAGGCGGAGGGATATTGTTTTGGCGTTGTCCGTCCGTCCGTCCGGCACTTTTGTGTCCGGAGCCATATCTTGGAAGTGCTTTTGCGGATCTCATTGAAACTTCGTATGAGTATATATATGTATAAGAGGATGATGCACGCCAAATGGCATTGTACACCATCTGTTAAAAACATAGTTATTGCCCTTTGTATCTTGAAAAAATGCTTTTTACTATAGGCACTTTTGTGTCCGGAGCCATATCTTGGAAGTGCTTTGGCGGATGTCATTGAAACTTGGTATGAGTATATATATGCATAAGGAGATGATGCACGCCAAATGGCATTGTACACCATCTGTTAAAAACAGAGTAATCGCCCTTTGTATCTGGAAAAAATGCTTTTTACTATAGGCACTTTTGTGTCCGGAGCCATATCTTGGAAGTGCTTTGGCGGATTTCATTGAAACTTGGTATGAGTATATATCCCGCGCCAGAGGCGGGGGATATTGTTTTGGCGTTGTCCGGCTGTCCGTCCGGCTGTCCGTCCGTCTGTCACTTTTGTGTCCAGAGCCATATCTTGGAAGTGCTTTGGCGGATTTCATTGAAACTTCGTATGAGTATATATATGGATAAGAGGATAATGCACGCCAAATGGCATTGTACACCATCTGTTAATAACGGAGTTATGGCCCTTTGTATCTTGAAAAAATGCTTGTAACTATAGGCATTTTTGTGTCTGGAGCCATATCTTGGATGCGTTTTGGCGGATTTCTTTGAAACTTGGTATGAATATATTCCCGCGCCAGAGGCAGAGGGATATTGTTTTGGCGTTGTCCGTCCGTCCGGCACTTTTGTTAAGAACCTTCCTTTGTCTTAGTTTTGTGTTATTGTCCTCCGTCAGCCATCTATCATTATGTTCATCCGACCAATTTGCACCCATCCTCAAACAAAGCATATGTTGCGGGGGATACCTTGGGCCTTTCAGGCCCTCTTGTTTTTTTAAACATCTAATTAGTTACCACACCCCTCGTTATACCCCCCTCTCACTCCCCCCTACCCCCCACCCCCACCCCCACTCCCCCCAATTTTTTTAAAACATGTAATAAATAACCCCACCCCACATTACCCGCTCTCATCCCCCACCCCCCCTACCCCCCACCCCCCCTACCCCCCCACCCCCCCCAATTTTATTTTTTTATACATCTAATAAATTACCACACCCCAAATTATACTCCCCTCTCACCTCCGGTCACTGACCGGTCCCGCCACCGGTCATGCTATGACCGGTCCGGTCACCGGGTACCGGTCTGTGCCACAGACCGTTCCGGTCACCGTAGATGTTGACACTACCTTGTCAGTACTCCACAATGGTAGTCGCTGTCGCGTTTCTACTGTGAGTCACAGACGTAAACGCGTACTGTCTGATGTGTCCGGCTACTCCTCCACCTCGGGCTCGTCGTCGTATGACTCATCGTCTACTTCAACTAGCCCTCATCATTGACGGAGTGGACGTCGTTCACGCTCACCGAGTATTTCTCGGCGTAGATTTCCTCGTAAAGAGCGATCACGCCAGCGCTCTGGGAGACGTTCGATCAGGAAACATCATTCCCAGCGCCGCCGAACAGTGTCTCGGCATCGCAGGGATAAGGGACATAGACATTCTTTATTAGGCGCTCTTGGACTCCTAGGTCCCCTAGGCGATCCTTCTCTGAGGAATCTAGTGACACCCTTCCACGTGTGTCGGCCTCTATTTTGGCCTCAACACACACTTCAGCCGTTCCTACAACCACTGAGCATAATTTGTATTCAAACACTAGTTCGCATACATATCAGGCTCCAGGTACAGGGGTTAACCTAACCACTTCGGCTGCGTTTTCAGCCCCACGGGTCTCTTCCACATTGCATTGAAGTAAACCCCGGGCTGCCGCTACACCATCAAATCCGAATACTTTGTGGATTCAACAGTCGCCGGGAATCTTTGCCCATTTTTCGACTGATCCTTAACCAGCGACCGCTGGTATTCAAAGTGAGTCTGCTGACTTGATCTCTGATATACCTAACTCACCAGCTATATCTTTGATGGTGCCGGAAAATGATCCTCTCATGATAGAAGCGGATGAATCTAGTATTCTTACTTCTGTATCCACCGGTTTCAATCAATACAATGCTCTCGCAGACGGTTCGATTGAGTCGGGTTCGGAGTCTAATGAGGCCGAACTTTATTATTTGGCCTCTATCAATCAGGTTTACGAACTAATATTCAATACCTTAGATGAGGACTTCTGCCCCCGCCCTTCCTTGTCTCTTACAGGATCTGCGGTTACCGCTACAGAACAGGTAGCCCGCAGACAGGAGCCCGGCAGGATAAGTAAGGCGACTTCCCGAGTGGATCTCCGCCTTCCTATTGGCTCTTCCACAATGGCTGTATTCCAGTCACTTGAGCCAGCCAATAAACCTTCGCCATCTCCATGTAAAGCCCCTAGAAGCTGATGGACCCTAAACAGAAGGACGGCATTAGAAGTTATAAGCCCCGGTACCCGACCCTTCTACCGGTTTGGACCTTTCCAAACCTCCGGTTCTTGATGCTGACATTAGTAAGCTGTCCCTTACAATGCCTTCATCATCTACCCATACAGCAGTCCCTCTTCCCCTGTTGGAAAATTGGGAGCTGAGAGACCGCCGTTCCATAGGTCTGGCTAACCAGCTAGATCTCATGGCAGCCACAGCCTTAGACATGGTTTTGGAGCTCTCTGATTCAATCCCAGAGGAGTTCCGTGCCTTGTTGATACACCTTTCACGTACTACGCAGTGTTTATCACACAATGCTGCGTCGTCTATGTCTGAGATGTTAAGGCTTCGGAGAGAACTCATCCTCTCTTCATTGCCCAATAATTTCCTTTTGGAATCAGGCCTTAACTCCCTTCGAACTGCTCCTTTAACAGCAGATTCTCTTTTCGGAGGGAGGATACAGGCGGCACTTACTGCTGATCGTGAAAATCAGATACATGCCTCCTTAGCTAGGAGCAACTCTGGCCAGCGCCCTGTGGTTTTTAAGCGCCCTGCTTCTAAGCCCCCAGGAGCCCCACCGACCAAGAACGCTAAAAGGGACAGTTTCCCTACAAAGCGTCCGTCTGCTCCACGTCAGCCCACAAATAGGCCTCCTTTTTAAAACAGAACATCTTCCTATCGGAAGCCGTTTGTAAACCAAAATTGGAGTAAGGGCAAACTCATTGCGGACAAGAAGTCATTTAATCCTTCTTCCGGCAAGGGTGGACCTCCCAAAGGTCAGCCCTAGGTCAAACCCCTTTCTACCACCACAGCCTCCGATGCCGGAGGTACCAGTCGGGGCCAGACTTATGCACTTCGCAAATCGATGGCTCCAAATAACTTCGGGCGCGTGGGTTCATTCCCTTGTCACAAAAGGCCTCACTTTTCAATTCGAAAAAACGCCCCCACTCTCTCGCGTCCCAAAAGATCTGGTATCACCGCATCCACAACTTCCAGACTCTATTCTCGGACTCCTGGAAAAACAGGCGGTAGAAAGGGTTCAAGACCCTTGTTCTCCAGGATTTTACAGTCGCCTTTTCCTAGTTCAAAAGAAAAGCGGCTCCTGGAGACCAGTCATCGACTTAAAAGTGTTCAACACGTTTCTAGTCAAACCTGCTTTCAAGATGGAGACTCCTGCCTTCATTCGGCGCTCCATCAAACCCATGCACTGGGGGGTTTCCTTGGACCTGGTAGATGCATTCTTCCATGTTCCTATCCATCCCAACTACCGGAAGTACCTGCGCTTCTCCTTTCGAGGCCAGGTCTACCAGTTTCGGGCGATACCCTTTGGATTGGCCACTGCTCTACGAGTTTTCACCAAACTCATGGCCGCAGTGGGCGCACACCTTCGAATACACGGGGTTCAACTGCTTCAGTATTTCGACGATTGGCTCTTACACCAGCTCGATCGTCGACTGCTTCTGCTGCACCTAGATTTCTCTTGGAAGGAGCTCCTCTCTTTAGGACTCCTCAATGCAGCGAAGTCAGACCTCATTTCTTCTCAGGATTTCATATTCGTGGGAATGAATTTTTTGACCCACATCAATCGGGTCAATGTCTCGCGGCAACGTGTATCAAACCTTTTGAAGGTCAAATGGGTGCTGTCCGAATCTCATATCACAGCTCAAGATTTCCTCTCGCTCAACGGTATCTTGAGCTCTGTAGCAGACTTCGTGCAGTTGGGACGTCTCTTCCTACGTCCTCTTCAGCACTATCTCTCAGCTCGTTGAAAATGGTCTCCAGACAATCTGCTAACACAGATTCCCATCCTTCCGTCCTTAGTCCCCCACCTTCAATGGTGGCTAGACGAGGAGACCCTATTGGCAGGAGTACCGCTTCTTCCCCCGCAACCTTCTTTACATCTCATAACGGATGCGAGCATGGAAAGTTGGGGCGCTCACCTGGAACCCCGCAGCCTGACATTATCAGGATTGTGGTCTCCTCAGGAGTCTCACCTGCACATAAACAATCTCGAAATGCGAGCAGTCTTTCTATCTGTTTCTCAATTCCAATCACATCTTCGGGACTCCTGTGTGATGGTATCGACAGACAACACATCAGTCGTGGCTTACATCCAGAAACAGGGAGGTACACACTCTCACTCCCTGTATCTGGAAACAATGAACTTACTTGTTCTTTTCAAGAGCCTCAACGTCTCTCTCTTGACCAAACACATACCAGGTCGTCTCAACGCCCTGGCGGACGGTTTGTCTCGCAAACACCAGTTACTTCCATCGGAGTGGACACTTCATCAGGAAGTGGCCAACCATATTTTCCTCACATTCGGTTATCCACTGGTCGACCTGTTTGCGACCAGAGACAACCACAGACTTTCTCTGTATTTGAGTCCAATGTACGAACCAGCAGCTTGGGCGGTAGACGCGCTTTCGTTCGATTGGGATCAACTGGACGCGTACGCTTATCCCCCACCCATTCTAATTCCCCAAATCTTAGGGAAAATCAGTGTGAGCTCTTGCCGGATCCTTCTTATAGCCCCTTGGGGGCCCAGGAGATCCTGGTTCAACGACCTTCTCGGTCTCCTGTGCGAATTTCCCAGGGAACTCCTGCACAGGTCAGATCTCCTATCACAGAGAGGCAGACTTCACGTGGATCCATACATGTTCCATTTACACGTCTGGCCGTTATCAAGCAATCCCTGCAGAAGAAACGCTTTTCTGTCAGGGCTTCAACGCTCGTTGCACCTGCAAGGAGAAAGTCCACCAGAGCAGTCTATGATGCTCGCTGGAAACTCTTCTCTAATTGGTGTGTTCGAGGGAAAATTGATCCCCTCAATCCCTCTGCTAGACGCATAGCGGATTTTCTAATGTATCTCTTTGATGATAAGAAACTTTCTCTTAGCTCCATCAAAGGATACAGATCTTTGCTTTCGCATACCTTGGCTTTTCGTATATCATCACAAGTCTGTGCTGACCCAGCCATTTCGGAACTGATCCGAGCCATGGAACTTAAACGTCCTGTGTCTCGTTCTCTTACCCCCAAATGGGATTCGGCTTGTGTTCTTGGATCGCTTATTAAAGCTCCCTATGAACCCTTTAATCAGGCTTCTTTACAGTTCCTAACCTGGAAGACCGTTTTCCTTCTTACCATGGCTTCATCCAAACGTTGAAGTGAAATTCATGCTATTTCTATCGAAGATAGCCATCTTCGTTTTGATTCCTTCGATGGCTCCGTCACTTTGTTGTGTCAGCCAGGATTCCTTGCTAAAAATCAACTCGCCTCAATGGCTTCTAAACCGTTCAAGGTCCCTAGTCTTTCTAGAACTTGTGGAAATGAAGATGAAGATAGACTCCTCTACCCTGTCCGGTCTTTGAAGTTCTATCTTAGTAGAGTTAAGTCTATTCGAGGTTCTCGCAAGAGACTCTTCATTCCCTTAAAAGGGGGGGAACGATGTGTCTGCGGCTTCTATTTTCCGTTGGGTAGCCTCGACTATAAAAAGGGCTTACTCTTCTCTTTCATCAATGGATTCATCCCTTTTTTAAGATTAGACCGCATGAATTACGAGCAATGTCGGCTTCGTGGGCGTATATTAATCATACCCCACTCTCTGACGTGCTTCAAGCTGCTTTCTGGAGGAATCAGACCACTTTTTTATCTTTTTATCTTCCTTCTCTGGAGTGCTAACAGTACAACTTGTATCTGTTGGGCCCCCTTGTGGTTGCACAAACGGTATTATCTTCTACGGCATATGTATATTACGCTTATCCGTGAATTAAGTTAATACCGTAATAACGAAGATTTGCTGAGAACCCGAGATATGGGTTCCGCTATGCTGGGGAGCTTTTTGCGAACCTTCCCGCCGCAGCTTCAAAGTCAGCTATCTAGATAGCAGGTAACGTAATTAAACTATTTAAACAATTTTTTATAGTAAAATTCATTTTAATTAGTTATTACTTACCTGCTATCGGTAAGTCCCACCTCCCACCCCGCTCTTCGTCTTTTATTTTCATATTGTTTATTGAAAAAAGAGTGATGGTTTCTGGGTTATATCCCGTTTTTGGTAACACTGCACTATGTGACCGTTCTGATCTGGACGGGTTTACGACAAGTGTGGGATTCGGACAGAAAGCTTCCGGATAAAATACGATCCTTTCGGATAAGTAAGCTATCTAGATATCAGGTAAGTAATTACTAATTAAAATGAATTTTACTATAAAAAATGTGTATTTGTTTCAGCCTTTTATTCAGCAGTGGAGCGATACAGGGCCATCATGGCCCTCTTGTTTTTCAAATTATGCCCCTGGGGTCAAATTTGACCCTGTCCCGGGGGTCACACAAATTAACATATGCTTAAATAAGGCCTATTTTGTGCAAACTTTAAAAATCTCCTGTTCATAATTATAGAGCCTAGGGCTACTAAATTTGGTATGTAGTGACATCTAATATTCCTCTACCAAATTTGTTTAAATTATTCCCCTGGGCTCTAATTTGACCTTGCCCCAAGGGTCACAAAACTGAACATATGCTTATATAAAGCCTCTTTTGTGCAAACTTAAGAAAAATTCCTGTCCATAACCATTGGGACTAGGGCTACCAAATTTGGTATGTGGTGACATCTTATAGTTCCCTACCAAGTTTGTTCAAATTATGCTCCTGGAGCAAAATTTATCCCTTGAAGGCTCCCATTAAAAAGTTGTTCAAGAAAATTTGATTCGTCAAAAAACATGGCCACAGGAAGTTGTTGCACTTTGCATGTTTATGCGTTTTTGCTATTTATTCATTATTCTTTTCTTCTCAAACTAAAAGTTTATCAAAATACACTTGGAATAACTTTTTAATTATAAGAGATAAATGCATACATGTCGAGCGTGAAAGGTAGACAAACATGTTAACTATCCATAAATGTTAACCCTTTACTAAACGACACATTTTGAACTGCCCCAAATGGAAAGAGATTGCAGACGAGAAATAATATTGTAAAGGACTATTTATGAATTGGCTGGGTGGGGTAGAAATCATTGTGATAAAAAAAGGAGAAATTGCTCATCATGAGCAATTTCTCCTTTTTGAAATCGAAAGTCCTGTATTCAAAACGAAAACAAACTCTTTAGAAGGAGTTATGGTCTATTGGAAGGTCGAAAATGGCATTTGGTACTTATTCATCCGATATCTACAAATAAATTAAATTTATAAGCTTTTTTGCCGTTAATATGATAACCCATCAGTTCAAAAGCACGATCGAAAACATTTCTGCATATGCTTGGACCAGTCTTATAATATGTGAAATAAAAAGAACGACAATATCTTTTGGAGAGATAAATGTACCTACGTTATAAGCATAGGACCTGTGTGACAATTCCCGGGCTTTTTAATTTGTTTAGTTAACACCGTAGTAACGTTTTTCATATATAAAAATGCTCACCCTTCCAACTCTAAGCGCCCAGTGGGACGAGGGATAGAAAGAGAAAGTCGCATGCTTGAGTACATTTCAATCCATGCGCATTGCACGCATTTTCGCATAAAAAACATTGGAGCGATACAGGGCAATCATGTCCCTCTTGTTTATTTTCTACAGCATAACTCCAACACTATATTACTAATTGATCCTTGAAATATAAATAGATGACACAGGTGCCATGTTTTACGAATATTTTTCTACTCTCTAAAACAAATATTTTCATGCAAGCAAACACGTTTCTGCAGGGATGGCCATGTTTACATGGCTCTTGTTTAAATAATTAGCATCACCATATAAATAAATACCCTATGCTTTGATTTTCTTCAGAAACCATTCTTTGATGCAATGACACAAGAAATGATGGGGATATATTATGAAACGATGAAGTCCGTAGGAGCCATACTTGTGGGCCAAACAACAATCGGAACAGGATTTAGAGTTGGGTCAAAATATATTATGACAGCTTGGCACGTGGTTCAACAAATTCTAGGTAAGGGAACCTTCAGTACGTCTTAATAAAAATCTTCTGTCTTTGTGAAATATTTTGTTGCGTATGGGTTTGGTTCTAGGTTAAATCTCTTAATTTTTCTCAAAATTAATCTGATTTTTTGCCGATTCTTAGATATTATTATGTCCCCCTTCGTAGAAGAGGAGTTATATTGTTTTACTGGATGTCGGTCGGTTGGTCTCGGAGGAGACCAGTTTGTTTCTGATCAATAACTCGTCAAAGAATTGCTCAGTTTGCTTGATTCTTAAAATTTGCATTGGCCTTGGACAGTAGATGAACCCTACTGAAAGTGAGGTCAAAGGTCAAGGTCACTGTCACAATAAGTGTGAAAATCATTTCCGATCAATAACTCAGCAATGAATTGACCGATTTGCTTGAGAGTTTACATGTGCATTGGCCTTGGATAATAGATGACCTCTAATGACATTGAGGTCACTTGGTCAAAGGTCAAGGTCACTGTTGCAATAAGTGGGGAATTCATTTCCGATCAATAACTCAGCAATGAATTGACCGATTTGCTTGAGAGTTCACATGTGCATTGGCCTTGGATAATAGATGGCCTCTAATGATATTGGGGTCACTTGGTCAAAGGTCAAGGTCAGTGTTGCAATAAGTGGGGAAATCGTTTCCGATGAATAACTCATTAACCAATAAACTGATAGACTTGATACTTCACATGTTCATTGGCCTTGGACAGTTGATGACCCCTATTGAAATTGGGGTCACTAAGTCAAAGGTCAAGGCCACTCACAATGTGTGCGAAAATCTTTTGCGATCATTAATTCGGCAAAAAATGACCGATTGGCTTGACACTTCCCATGTGCTGGACTTGGACAGTAGCATACCCCTATTTTAAATTGGGGTTACTAGGTCAAAGGTCATGGTCACTTTCACAATAAGTCAGAAAATCCTGTTTTATCAATAACTCGTCAACGAATCGACCGATTGGCTTGAATGATACTTCCATGTACATTGGCCTTGGACAGTAGCTGACCCCTGAATTTGGGGTCAAAAATCAAGGTCACTGTCACAATAAGTGTTAAATTGTTTCTGATCAATAACTCGTCAATGCATTGACCGATTGGCTTGATACTTCACGTGCATTGTCCTAGGACAGTAGATGACCTCTATTGAAATTGGGGTCACTAGTTCAAAATCTTGTTTGGGGGGCATATGTCTCCAACCACGGAAATCTTGTTCATGTTTAGCTCACATGAGCATAGAGAGCTCATAATGAAGCAATTTGTTTTTGCATAATTGGGAAAAGAAACGACACCGTACCCATTGGGGAAAATAACCGCGAAAGAACATGATATTGGGAAAATTAGTGTCTTGAAATCTTCATATTGGGAATAACGGGTATTTTTTTATTGCTTTTTATCAACTCTACCAATTTAACTACCCAGTGTTCAGTTTGTTTCAATGCTCATTTTATTTGTTCACTTGCAGATAATGCCCTTTTCGAACAAAAATGAAGATATTTCCGTACTTTTGAAATTTATAGTTTTTCCTCAATTGGGAAAGTACCTATCGAGGGTAGTTTATTAAGAAGGTAAAAAAGCTTTTATCTTCAAATGACATCTCCTTAATTGCTTAGCAGATTTGGGCGATTCTTTTTAGAAATGTTTCTTGAGTGGTCCTTTACGATTTTTTACTGTTACGGTAATTGATTAATTAGGTCACCTGGCAAGTAAGGGATGTTTAAATGGAAAAATCTCACCTGAAACTGCATGGCTCAGAGATTTAATATTTGTTGTGTAACATCGTATTGTGGTTCTCTACAAAGTTTGTTTAAATCATATTCTTTGGGGCAATATTGGCCCTGGTTCTGGATATAACTTGTTTTCCTAAACGATATATAGTAAAAACTTTGAAAAACCCGCACCTCTGAAACCGCCAAATCCAGAGGTATATGTGGTCCTCTGCCTTTTTTTTATCAAATCAGGTCCTGGGTGATATTCCAGAAGCATCTTTAGTTAAATTTTATTTGTATCCTAAAATGTGGAATTTTTCTTAAGTGTTTCATTCTGCAATAGTTAAGCATCGAAAAATTACATCAAAATAACGTCATTATGTCAACGTTATTTGGGGAATACCAAAAAAAAAACATGCATGTCTTTATTTAGTAAAGAAATACAAAACATTGTAATTTTGAACTTAAGTGAAAATATTTAAGAGTTGACTTAAGATGTTCCTGGAATACCACCCCTGGGTAAAGAAATCATCCCCGTCATGTGGTAACTTGTTTTCCTTATGAACTGTACATGTATATAGTGAACATTTGACACATCTTGTACGATGAAACTGCAATGCCCAGATGATAGGTATTTGTTATTCCAAATTGTAAAGAAGTAATCTGCCAATTTTATTGCAAAGCATTCCCAAGGGTCACCCGTTTTATGGACTGATAAGTAAACTTTTTTAAATCCCCTTTTAGACACTTCGAAACGTATGGCTTTCCTACTTCAGGTATGTTCCATTATCTAGATTTTCTCTACAGTGGTAAAAGTGGCCTCGGTCCGAGGGTCACCCATTTTCATTTTCTTATACAATGAAAACTATTTTAAAACCTTGTGAACACTATCAAATTATATGAAACTATTTCCTAATCCTCATGAAACTTTGTCACATTTTCCACATATATATATATATATATATATATATATAACTTGTTTAAAACTGGGTCACGTGGAGTACAAAAAGCACCGAACCCGCATTGCTTAAAGGTATTTTGTATATAATACTCGTGCAAGCAAATGTGTAGCTCACTTGAGAAAAATGTGTATTTTGCGAGCCGTGGGGTAACCATAAAGTCCGTGTTCTGTTTGTGTGTGTTTGTTCTCTTAAATGACAAGGCCCAGAGGTGTAATATTTAGCATGTAACATTATATGATTGCCATTATCTAAATTTGTTCAGATCATGCACCTTGCTTATACATTTGAGCCCTGAACTGAAATTTACATTTCATCATTTAATGTGAATAGTAAAAATCGTCTTCTCTAAAACCGCAAGGCTTTGAGGTTTGGTATTAGCTATGTGAATCGTGTGGAGGCCCTCTGCAAAGTTTGTTCAAATGATTAGACACAGCCTGGGGGGTACTTAAATTCCTCAATTGTGTTGAGTGCAAACTTTAAAATGATTCTGCTCTGAAACTGCAACGCCCAGGGATTAGGTATTTGGCATGCAATAATGTGTTCTGTTTTGCTACCAGGTATGTTGAATCATGCCCCTATGGTCAAAGTTGGACCCAGCACTATAAACCCTATTATATGTTAATAGTGCAAACTTTCAAAATTTTCTGGTCTCAAACCGCAACCCATGGAATTTGAATTGTGCATGTAGTATTGCGTCGTGTTTCACTACCATGTTTGCTCAAATCATGCCCATTTGGTCAAAAAAGCCTCGCCCTGGGGCCAGACATTCCCAAAAGTGCCGGACCGTCTGACCTGACTGACGTTTTTAAGACAGGTCCGATTGAAAATACTATGTTGCCGGTACCAATGTCCGGTAAATAATAAAAGAGCCGAAATTTATTTTTTTTCATAGAATTTAAATCTGAAAAGAAAAGAGAGCTTAACAGAAATATGAACAGTATCAATTTCGTCGTATTTGTGTTAACATTGATAAAAACTCCATGCGCATGCACACCGAATATATCTGTGTAAATATGCCATTCTTTGGAGTTATAATGGATGTTTCGTGCCGATACCAGTTTGTGCCACTGATATTTGTGTTGGAAGAGGTAGACCTTTCGTCCCACTTATAATATATAGGCGGATAGGTGTGAACAATGCCGTATAGGTGTGAATGATAATGGATGTATATTAATGTAGTAAATAACAACAATTTTAACAATTATAATTATATGTAATAAAAATAAAATGATTTATTATTAGTATAAAAATATGTGTGCAGAGTGTATTGTGTTTAATAAATATAAAACATGAAGTGCTGTTATTTTTAATGCATCATGTGTATGTACTGCATACCTAAATAATAATCTTAGATTATTATTAATAAATTGTATTATTGTTCATTCATGCTAGATTTTAGCATGAATGAACAATAATACAATTTATTCAATAAAGAACTAATAAAATGAAATTGGTCTCTTACTTTTAGAAAAAAGTTATGCTTTACTATCGACTCACAAACTATCGAATAGCTGCATGTGCCTTTAAGTAATGAGCAAACAATTAATTACCTACACATGCCTTTAATGTACCGACACGGGCAATTGCCAATTATTAAACAACTCACCGCTTTAATTATCATACAAACTGTGTAATTAACACTGAAAGAGGAAATAAAGTCAGCTGAACACAAAGTATATAAAATGTGCGTTGTTCTTTGAATTCACAAAACCAGTAATGGCTTGCAAATATTCTTGAATGTACTTTGCACGGAATTTTAATGAAGAAGAAAAAGTTGTGTAGAAATGTTACGAATGTAGCCGACCAGTGGAAGTTCCACCAGGTGCCGGAGATAGTGGAGAACCCTATAGATGTTACGCCAGAGGTACTGGAGATAGTGGAGATCGATGGAATCTCGTTCAGATGAAGTTGAAGATAGCAGAAGTACATGATCATTCAAAGTCTGAACACATTCGAACCTGCGGCAGTATAGTGGATGAGATCCTCAAAGAGATCATTACAATAGAAGACGTCAATCTGCCGAAACCGGCGAATCTGGTTAGTTGTGCGAACAGATACGTCCAATCAGCTTGAGGAAGCCCGGAGACGGTTCATCGACAGGACGTTCAAGCTGGTAACAACTCTTTTAACAGCTGTTCACTATACACGCCTTGGTGATGAAGGATGAAGACACTAATCAAGTGCCGTTGGTGTACGTGCTGATGTCCAAGCGTACGAATGATACTATATAGGTGTGCTGACATCCATCCACCAATGCCTGGAAAATCCACTGGGCATGTGGATCATGCTCGATTTTGTTTGAAGCAGGTAATTTTTTTAATATGATATTACTTACTTAATTTTTTGAAATCATATCATTATTAAATCAATCGATTTTAAACGTATCAAGTGATGTATTACCTATACTATTTGTATGTTTTGTATGTATAGTATAGTATGCTGTTGTACTTTTGTGTATGTATTCTGAAATGCAATATGTCTGATATATAGTATATGAGTCATGTAAATTGAATCTTAAACTGACATGCAGTCAGTTTGTTCATAAATAATATTAAACATAAATCTTGAAATTGCAGAATACTGTTAAAATGAATAAATAATATTGAAATAAAACAATGTTGTTTTTACATTGAACAGATGATACAATCAAAGGTGCGAACATTTCCTGTTTTGATTCACACCTATATTTTATTATTCACACCTATCCACCCATATATTATCAGTGGAACAAAACGTCCAATGCCCTTCTACACAAATATCAGTGGCACGAACTGGTAGTTACACTATAACAGGGTCTGCAACTCTGATCATTGTTTGACAGTTTGGCAGTGGGTGGGGCAGTTTTCCTTATTTGGCTAAAGAGAAACCCTGTAAACACTCTAGAGGCCACATTTCCTGTCCGATCTTCATGAAACTTGGGCAGAAGATTTGTCCCAATGATACCTCGATCGATTGAAACTGGGTCATGCTGGTTCAAAAACTAGGTTACTAGGTAAAAAAAAACTTGTTAACACTGTAGAAGTCACATTTCATGCCCAAACTTCATGTAACTTTGTCAAAATGTTTGTCTTGATGATATGTTGGTTGAGTTAAAAAGTGGTTCCGGTCCGTTGAAAAACATGGCCGCAAGTGGGCGGGGCAGTATGCCTTATTTGGCTATAGAGAAACCTTGTAAACACTCTAGAGGCCACATTTCTATGTCCAAATCTTACAAAAACCTTGTAAACACATGTAGAATTAGAATTACTTGCAAATGTTTGCATTGAAAAAAAACATGCAAATGGACAGTACTCAATCAGAAACTCATCCAAGATATCATTTGGGTCAAATCGTCTTACCAAGTTTCATGATGATTGGACAATAAATGTGGCCTCTAGAGTGTTAATAAGGTTTTACTAAAGCAATATATAGTCATATTAGTAAAAATGCATAGCCCCTTGGTGGCCATGTTTTTAACCATTTTCAAACTCATCCAAGATATCATTGGGACAAATCTTCTGACCAACTTTCATGATAATCGGAAAATAAATTTGGCCTATAGAGTGTTAACAAGGTTTTACTATAGCCATATAAGGAAAAATGCCCCGCCCCCTGGTGGCCATGTTTTTCAACCAACTGGCATCATTTTCGAACTCGTTCAAGATATTATTAGGATGAATCTTCTGACCAAGTTTCTTGATGATCGAAAAATAAAATGTGGCTTCTATAGTGTTAACAAGGTTTTACTATAGCCATATAAGGAAAAATGCCCGCCCCTTGGCAGCCATGCTTTTCAAGCAAACGTAATCATGTTCGAACTTGTCCAAGATATCATTGGGACCAATCTTCTGACCAAGTTTCATGATGATTGGAAAATAAATGTGGCCTCTAGAGTGTTAACAAGGTTTTACTATAGCCATATAAGGAAAAATGCCCCGCCCCCCTGGCGGCCATGTTTTTCAACCAACTGGCATCATTTCAAACTCGTCCAAGATATTATTGGGATGAATCTTCTGATCAAGTTTTATGAAGATCGGACAATAAAATGCCTCTTAGAGTGTTAACAAGGTTTTACTATAGCCATAAATAGCCATATAGGGAAAAATGCCCCGCCGCTTGGCAGCCATGTTTTTCAAGCAAACGTAATCATTTTCGAACTCATCCAAGATATCATTGACACCAATCTTCTGACCAAATTTCATGAAGATTGAACAATAAATGTAGCCTCTAGAGTGTTAACAAGGAAAATGTTGATGCCGGACGACGCACGACGGACAATAAGTTCAGGTGAGCTAAAAACGCTTGTGAATACTATTTAAGTGAACACTATTCGTAACATCTATCACCCACTCGTTATAAAACCTGCAGGGAACATAAAACAAATAATGTTGTTAAGATATATGGGCTTAGTAAGTGATTGTCTGGCGTTCAATACATGAATGTCAGATGTTGCTGCAGTTTTTCTTTTAAGTCTATTTTGAAACCTTGTGAACACTAACTACAAAGAATATTTTAATTTCTTGTTCTGTTTAGTGCGCTCTTTTTTAGCTAAAGTTGATATAAATTTCAATCAAGTTAAGTAAAGATAAGATTATCTACTAACAATATATTTTAACTAGCGTTAATTTCTTTCAATACATCCCCCGTGTGTACTTATGCCATCTGTTTGTTCCAAAAAAAACTTAAAATTGTCAATTAAACCGAAAAAGTCAGTTCTCATTTTTGTATTTTTTGTTTTGGAAATTGTGGGTTGTTCTTCGTTGTTACTTAAAATAATGTATCATAATAATTGTTTGTAAAAAAAATATTGTAAATTGCATGGTTTAACCGAAGCGGAAAATATATATCTGGACATAAAATTGTTTCAATACATTTAATATTTACGGGATTGATTATTTATAAAAGCTAGCGACCTATTTGGATATTAATTGCGCACGCAACTAACTCATTCAAATTAACAAAAACAACTGATTCAGCTTTTTGGATTCAGTATTTTTCGTAACCCTCCCTTCCCGAAAAAGTGTGTAAAATGCGCCTTGAATGCGCATTTAATGCGTATAAAACGCAGCGGTATTGGCACCGTATTAATTCACTTTACCAAAGGCATAAATTCACTTTACCAAGTGCATTTTTTCTGTTAAAAAAGTGTGTTTTTCTACATTTTTCTCAAATAATACACTTATTGAGTGTATTAATGCGCTTTAGTTTATTTTTTAAGTGTAATTTCCAGTGGAAATAATACGCTTAAGTGCATTTTTTGTAAAGTGTACTTAAGTGCACTAATACGCTTCAGTTTATTTGTTCCACAAAACGTGCACTTCAAGTGTATTTAAGTGCATTTTAACTGCGTTAATTTATTTAGGAAAACATAATGAAAAATGCACTCAAGTGTATTATTTTAGTGCATTAATACACTCAAGTGTATTTTTTTTATACTAACAAATACGGTCTTGTGTTTTTTTGAGTGTATTAGTACACTTAAAATACAATCAAGTGTATTTTATTAAAATGTGCACTATTTAAAAAAATACGCTCTAGTGTAATTTTAAGCGTATTAGTGCACTTAAAAGTCACTCTAGTGTATTTTAAAAAATACACTCAAGTGTATATATTATACAAATTTGCAAATTTACAAATTTAAAATTGTAAAAACTTATAAGCACTATGAACATGGAAGCACATTCAAGATACAAACAACTTTGTGAACTTGGAACTTTATACAACTATTTACACACCAATTTAATCAGCGTTAACTATAAAAGGGGACATATCAACGGCTTTAACAGTATTTTATATTCTGTAAAAACAAACTTATTACTTGATTTCTTTAATACAGTCCTTTTTGTTTAAATAATCCGCAATAATAACTATAAAAAGTTCTGCTGGGACACTTCTCAGGCTTGGGGGAATCTTTTAAGTAAATTATTTATTTAGGAAATGTACACGATTGTCCTATGTGCATGCTTACTGGCGATAATCAACATTTAACAGAACTTAAGTGTAGAAAATATTAATTGAAACTTGCAAATTCAAACCCTATAATTTTTTGGAGTGTTACCTCTATTTTATATTCACAACACTTTTACAAATTTGCTTTTATGAATATTTGCCTTCACATAGGAAAAGCGCTGATATGTCTCTTGAACACACACACGATTTATAAAAAAATATCATTTCAACAAATACAAAAAATCTTCTTAAAGCCCTTCTAATTTTTCCCTCAATAACAAAAAAACAACTATATGCTTGAAAATCATCTTAATAAGTCAAAAAAGTACATCGAAATGATATAAACATGAATAATCATGTTATCAAATAAGACCAAAATATTATAAACATTAAATGTATGTGATCTTGTAAAAAGAGACATTTGCGGAAGATTGTTTGGCCTAAGGTTAACCGCGGTGGACCCCATCGGTCAAGTATTTAGACTGCAGCTGCTGCAAAGAACTGAATCACAGCTGTTGGTGGAGCCTGGACTTCAGCGGATGGGGTTACAGTGACCGCATATGTTGGTGGGACCTGTACATAACTGAGTTCATCAGCCTTTGTAGAGACCACAACCGCTGGGGGGGAACCTGGACAGCAGTCAGTGCTGATCTTGTAAAGTGAGAGACCTGGAAAGCAGTGGCTGAAGAGACCAGGAAAGCAGGCGCTGAAGGGACATGTACCAATGATGCTGCTTGTGTCCTTTTCTCGAGAATCTTTAACGCGATTTGATCTGCAAAAGATAAACATTATATCACACACTTTGAAATGGTGAGGCATTTTTCAAACCGATTGATTTGACACGTTATCAATCCACTTAAATGTGAAATATTACTGTAAAGGTTATCGTGTTGCTATAATAATTATAAATTTAAGTCAAAACAGTTTTGTTTGCTTGTTTTTGTTTGTTTTTTTGCAATTAAAATTCTGTGATCACATGGGACTTTAGTTTACTCATTTCATAAATAATTTAAAACAAGAGATGTGTTTGTCAGAAACACAATGCCCCTTAATGCGATGCTTTGAAATATTTATTTGTTTGACTTTTGAACTTGAAGGATGACTTTGACCGTTCATCACTCAAAATGAGCAGCTCCATGAGATACACATGCATGCCAAATATCAAGTTTCTATCATCAATATTGCAAAAGTTATGGCTCAGGCTAAAGTTTTGGGACATATACAATGACAGACAGACAGACAGACAGACAGACAGACAGACAGACAGACAGACAGACAGACAGACAGACGCAAACATACAATGACAGACAGGCAGGCCAAAAACAATATACCCCGATCATTTTATCCGGGGGCAAAAAAGTTTTGCAGAAAATACAGATTGAAAATATACCAAGATGTGTCAGGACTCATTTGGCTGTGTGGGCTGGTCCCAAGTGTATTTCCTTACCTGAAGAACTGCTGCAAAGTTGTCTTTGTGAGGTTATTGGAGTCATCTGAGCGGAGTATTCCAATAAATAAACAGGTTTAAACTTTCCTTTGTTAGATATCATAAATTTGATCATCATGCTCAAGTTAAAGTCAATACATGATCAGGTAGTCTCCCTTTTGCACCCTTTTTGTAAGGGGATGATGAACATTCTCTCCAAAGGATCTTCCGATCAATGTAAATATCACCTTGGGGTTTAACCTCCAAGTTTAAAATATTAAAGTTCTCATATATATGGGGGAAAAAACTGTTCATTAATGACAAGAAATAGCTATAAATAAAAATTAAGATGACAATAACCATAAAATACAGCCATAATAATTCGAATGGTGTTGTTTTTCCTTTAAATTGCATTACAATTTACTTATCCATTATAACATTTCCCAGTGACAATACATAAATATGATGAATATGATAATCATAATTTATTCAATAAACTAAATAAAAAAAGGGAATGAACATACAAACCTATTACAACTGTTCTTCGGTATTCCTAAAAGACAGGCAGTTGCTGAACCATATCACTTTAACCACCCACTTTGTATCTCCTTTGCAACAAACGTATTGTTGATTTACACATTGTAGTTAATACACATTGTTTTCATCACACAATACTTCACGCTGAAAGTATTTCAACACATTTTACACAAGAATTATAAGTCTTAATGTTGCTCAATTATAACTTAAATTTAGCTCAAAGTCAGAAGCTAAAACCAGCTTGTTTAAAAAAAATTTGCTTGTTTTCACAATAATGGTGCCAGTGAACCAATCACAAATGACCACCACACCCTCACACTATACCCCCCCCCCAAATTTCATTTTTTTTAAACGGTTAAAAAACACAAATATTTATTTTAATTATTTTATGTTTGAAATACCGTCCAACCATCGCACCCGAGAATCCCCCCACCCCCATGTTTTTTTTGTTTGTTTTTTTTTTGCATTTGTTTTTCGCATTTTTGGAAAATAATGTAATAAATGTCCACACCCCCACACTATACACCCCTCTTCACTCCACCCCTCCCTCCTTTGTGATTGAAAATGAGAGTCCCTTCACATTTAAAAAGAAAATAGATGAGCGGTCTGCACCCGCAAGGCGGTGCTCTTGTTTAAACAAATTATTACAAAAATACACACTATTAGAGATTTACTCATCTTTTACGAAGATGCACATAAAAATACACTTTTACAGAAAGATGTTTTTTGCAAATAAGAAGATACACTTATATGCTCAAAAAATGCACCTTATTTAAAAACACGCTTTTTGCATAACACTTTGTCTAAACACTATTAAAAAACTTTGTTTGCCAAAAAATGCACTTGTTCAGAAAGCGTATTTTTTGGCAATTAAGATGATACACTTAAATGAACAAAAATGCACTTATTGCATAAAAAGATACTCTTTGTCTACAAAAGATACACTTGTTTTGAAAAAAATTGACTTCTTAAATGAAAAAGTACAGAAAAATACGCTTAAAGAAAATGAAAATACAGAAAAAACACACTTAAGCGCACTTACTCATGAAAAAAATGCAGAAAAATATATTTTGGTAAAAAGCGTATTTTATTTTGGGAAGGGCTGATCATAAGAAATTTAAAGCCACTATTTAAAAAAACAAACTTGATAGAACCTTTGACAAAGCTATTATTCATGCTTCTTTGTCTATCGATTGTAGTCATACCCTAAATAATCTGTTATAATAATTGTTTTAAAATATGCATTCCTTTTTAGCTCACCTGACGTTGTGCTTATGGTGAGCTTTTGTGATTGCCTTTTGTCCGTCGCCCGTTGTGCCTCGTCAACAATATGTTCGTTAATACTCTAGAGGCCACATTTAATGTCCAATCTTTATGAAACTTGGTCAGAACACGTGTCCCGTTAATATCTTGGAGGAGTTTGAAAATGGATTCGGTTGGTTGAAAAACATGGCTGCCTATGGGCCTGGTTTGTTAACACTATAGAAGTCACATGTATTTCAAATCTTCGTGAAACTTTTTAAGAACATTAGTTTTAATGATTTTTTGGATGAGTTCTGGTCTTTTGAAAAACATGGCCGCCAGGGGAATGGGCATTTTTCCTTATATGGCTATAGTAAAACCTTGTTACGCTTAAGAAGTCACATTTTTAGTGCAATCTTAGTGAAACGGGGCAGTCCTCCTTATATCACTACAGTGAAAACTTGTTGACATTATATTAGTCACATTTATTGGCTAGTCTTCATGAAACTTGGTCAAAACAATTGTGCCCGTGAAATCTCGGCTGAGATTGAAACCTAGTTATGTGAGCTCAAAAACTAGGTCACTAGATCAAATAACAAAAACAACATGTTAATTCTGTAAGTCACTTTTGTGGTCCAATCTTCATGAATAAGCTCGCACTTTTTCAGAATGGTCTAGTTCCTTTCTCAGTCGAGCGCCTTAGGATCCATGGTCCACTTGTTTGAAATTAAGCTTTAACTTTTTGTTGGGGTTGTATTTTTTTTTAAGTTTTAAAGTTTAATTGATGTAAATATAAACATACTGGTATATCAGACTTTTTCAAATATATCCTTAGGATATAGAATTATTATACATATGAATCTGTAAAACAGTATTGATACATGTGTGTTTGTGTTTTTTCAGACCCCATGGATACTGGAACCAGTGATTTAGACAAACTTCAAAATGCTTATATAAGCTTTTCCGATCCTGCAATAAGCAATTCTGTTCTTAAATACAAATTTAAACAGATTGAATTTTTTGACGAGAAATTTGACTTTGCAGTCCTTGAAATTTTAAATCCTGATCAACAACTTCCGGAGAAGCTTTGTCTTTGGGAAAAAGAACTACCACAATCCCTCGAGCATGTGTCTATTAGTGGAGTTGGGAAATGTAACAGGAAAGTTTTTGAATACAGATGTCCAATCGTCGACCAACACGATCAGAATTTACGATCAGAAATTGATATTTTTTTTCAAAAACACTGCAATGTCGTGATCGATAATTTGGATGAAAAACATATAAAGAAAATGCGTAAAAAGAAAATTGATCCAAAAGCTGTTGTCGACCAGGGTTACAAAGGTTTTGACGACAAATTCAAATTGTTGACTCATTGTTCCATGGGTCAGGGAGCATCTGGTTCCCCAATGATCGCTTGCCTCGATCCAGCAGCTGGGACGGTAAAAACTGTAGCTATGCTTACTCATGGAATACCGGAATTCTCTTTTTGTATGAACGACTTAGCGACAAATTCTATGCCTAATCACTTGCGGTTTGAGGCTGGATTAAGGACGAACTTTATTTTTGAAAAGCTGAGTTTAGAAAAATTAACACTTGCAGAGGATCTGTTTTCTTAGAATACATTACTATTGTCTTTGAGAGTGCATTGTTATACTCTCAACTTATATAAAATGTCTTAATCCTTTCCCACTTGGAGGCCACGTGAAAATGGCTATGTGCAAACAGCATAAAACTAGAACAACCTGGGACTTACTCGCAGTCTGTTCAGGTTTTATGCTGTTTGCTGCTTATCCGTATCTAAGGGTTTGAAATATATATAATTATATATGATGTTTTAACTACCGTATCCATGGTGTGCTGCATTTTGCACATTAAATATGATAATTGATCACCGTTTATAAGATTTAGCTACACTGTGCGTGGAGTGCCCAGCAGGTTTCCAATAATTGGGGTCAAATAGACAATTCTAAACTAGGCCTATAATCTTAATTTATAACATAGAAATACAAGACGCATTACAAAGTTAAGCTTTTTTTTATATAGGCCATAATTCAATGGATCAGTCTAATTTAAACGTATCCGTGGAATTCAACAATAGTATTTTATGAATTGAAACACTGTTTGTGTTTCTTTGTATTCAGGTCTAACTAAAAGCATTTACTTTTTATATATATTCACTATGATATATAAATAATTAAAGTTTTGTGTACTCTCGAATTCACGTTGATTCTCACGGCCCAGTTTAAATCACAATTTGTTTTTTCTGATGTATAGAAATATAGAAATAGAAATACAGTTTGTTGTGGGAAAGGCAGATATGTAATTTGCAATTATTGTCTCTTTTTACAAGATGGGCTAATGAAAAAATCAATGAACTATTTTATCAAAATAAAAAAAAATATGTATGGCAATATATTTTTTAATGACCTATTGAATGATATGTATTTCAATAAAATAGTCGCTTCTGCCAGAAATCCTTTAAGATTTGCTATTTAATTTCTCAGGAACTATTAAAGTTAAAATCACACAGTTTTATTTTAGACTGTACACTAAGGTATCATCTTAATACTTTATGCATTTCTTTTCATAGATAAATAATAATGTTTTATTATTTTAATAATATATCTATTGAATATGACAATACCTGATATCTAAGGCCCGGAAAGCTTGTTTAAAAGTACGCATTTCAGTAGGCATTTGCCTAAAACATTATTATTTATCTATGAAAAGAAATGCATCCTTGCTCTATGGACACTGTTCATGTTCATTTAGTTCAATAAAATTGTTCTCTTATTAGGTGTGTGATTTCAATCAGGTCATGTCTACAAATTTTTTTTTAGTGAACTCTGATGAGCACCAAAGGGCCATCATGATCGTCTTCTCATACAGTATGTGTTAAAGGTCCCCTTTGCACTTACCGCTGATGCAATTCTATGAGAGCGAGAATGAGTATGCGCTCACTTTCGACATATTTCTTTTGCTTAAATACTATTGTAGGACAAGCATGTTTATTTAAAAAATAACTGTTTTACGTTTGCAGTGTTTTGTAGTTTTAGTTTGTTTTGCTATACTTCACTTAATGATTCTAGCATACTGCTTTTTATTAGTTATACTGTTTTCAATATACATGTTCGAACTAATATACAAGTCTTTTGTGCAATATAATTTAACAAATGGAAACTTTTTATACGCCCGTTGAAAACAGGACGTATTATAGTTGCACCCTTGGCGGCGGGCGGGTGGCGTTCACAGCAGTGTTTGCTCTCCAATTTAAATAGTTTTCATCCGATCTTCACCAAACTTGGTCAGAAGTTGTATCTAGACAATATATAGGTCAAGTTTGAATATGGGTCATGTCGGGTAAAAAACTAGGTCATGGGGTCACTTAGTGCATTTCAAGGATTTAGCATGGTGTCCGCTCTCTAATTGAAGTAGTTTTCATCCGATCTTTACCAAACTTGGTCAGAAGTTGTATCTAGACAATATCTAGGTAAAAGTTTGCATATGAGTCATGCCGGGCCAAAAAACTAGGTCACTGGGTCACTTAGTGCATTTCAAGGATTAAGCATGGTGTCTGCTCTCTATTTGAAGTAGTTTTCATCTGATCTTCACCAAACTTGGTCAGAAGTTGTATCTAGACAATATGTACGTCAAGTTTGAATATAGGTCATGCCGGGTCAAAAACTAAGCCACGGGTTACTTAATGCATTTCAAGGATTTAGCATGGTGTCTGCTCTCTAATTGAAGTAGTTTTCATCCGATTTTCACAAAACTTGGTCAGAAGTTGTATCCAGACAATATCTAGGTCAAGTTGGAATATGGGTCTTGACGGGTCAAACACTAGGTCACAGGGTCATTTAGGACATTTTAAGTTAGGCATGGTGTCCGCTCTCAAATTGAAGTAGTTTTCATCCGAACTTCACCAAACTTGGCCAGAAGTTGTATCTAGACAATTTCTAGGTCAAGTTCGAAAATGTGTCATGCCAGGTCAAAAACTAGGTCATGGTCTCACTTGGTGCATTTCAAGGATTAAGCATGGTGTTCGCTCCCTTATTGAAGTAGTTGTCATCCGATCTTCACCAAATTTGGCCAGAAGTTGGGTCTTAATGATATCTAGGTCAAGTTCAAATATGGGTCATGTCGGGTCAAAAACTAGGTCATGAGGTCACTTTGTGCATTTCAAGCATTTCGCATGGTGTCCGCTCTCTAATTAAAGTAGTTTTCATCCTATCTTCACCAAATTTGGTCAGAAGTTGTGTCTAGATGATATATAGATCAAGTTCAAATATGGGTCATTGTAAAGTTATCAAGTTATCCAAAACCTTCAAACGGGTGTATCTTGTGACAGTTTGGCACTCTTGTTTTTAAAGATATTTCTGGTTAAACTTTGTAATATGGCAATCAGAATATGAGGTAAACTATGTTCGAACACAATTCAAGTTCCAATTCCTGATATTTTATTTCTTAATTAACGGATGGACTTACTGTAACCCTATCATTGGAAGATGCAAAAATGTGTTATATAATTATACCCCCATTACTGGTAATGGGGGCTATATAGGAGTCACTTTGTCGGTCTTTCTGTCGGTCTGTCAGTCTGTCGGTCTGTCTGTCCCGAAAATTTCATTCGATCTTCACCAAACTTGGTCAGAAGATGTATCTAGATAATGTCAAGTTCAAGTTTTAATATGGGTCATGCCATGTAAAAGTCTAGGTCACGGGGTCACTTAGTGCGTTTTAAACAGAAAGTTTGTCCGGACAATATCTATGTCATATATGGTTAGATTTTAAAATGACTTGGTACATTTGTTCACCATCATGGGACGGTGTGTCGCGTGAAAGATGTACATCAATATCTCTAAGGTCAAGGTCACACATTGAGTTCAAAGGTAAAATGCTTGTCCGGGCCATAAATTTGTCGTTTATTGTGAGATTTTAAAATCATTTGGCACATTTGTTCACCATCATTGGACAGTGTGTCACCCGAAAGAATAAAGTTGATATCTCCAAGGTCAAGGTCACACTTTTAGTTCAAAGGTCAAAAATGGCCATAAATTAGCTTGTCCGGGACATAACTATGTTTTCATTGTGAGATTTTAAAATTATTTGGCACATTTCTTCACCATAATTGGACGGTGTGTTGTGCGAAAGAATAACGTCAATATCTCAAAGGTCAAGGTCACACTTTGAGTTCAAAGGTAAAAAATGGCCATAAATGAGCTTGTGCGGGCCATTACTCTGTCGTTAATTGTGAGATTTTAAAATTATTTGGCACACTTGTTCACCATCATTGGACGGTGTGTCGCGCGAAAGAATTAGGTCAATATCTCCGCGGTAAAGGTCACACTTTGAGTTCAGAGGTCAAAAATGGCCATAAATGAGCTTGTCCGGGCCAAAACTATGTCGTTCATTGTGAGATTTTAAAATCATTTGGCACGTTTGTTCACCATCATTGGACAGTGTGTCGCGCAAAAGAATAACGTCGATATCTCCAAGGGCAAGGTCACACTGAGTTCAAAGGTAAATAAATGGCCATAAATGAGCTTGTCTGGGCCATAACTATATCGTTCATTGTGAGATTTTAAAACCATTCATTCACCATCATTAGACGGTGTGTCACACGAAAGAATTATGTCGATATCTCCAAGGTCAAGGCAATACTTTGAGTTCAAAGGTCAAACATGGCCATACAAAATCTTGTCCGGGCCATAACGATGTCATTCATTGTGAGATTTTAAAATGACTCTGTAGATTTATTTTGTTCACAGTCATTGGATGGCGTGTCATGCGAAAGAATTCAAATGTTCGAAGGTCAAAATGGCCATAAATGATAATTGCATAATAATTCTTAAAAGTCGCAAAAATTAGCTTCTCTTGTTTTGTGAAGACAGAATGCAAAATAGTCTGTGTCAATGCAGCATGTGGGGGTATACGTCACGTCTGTGACAAAGCTCTAGTTCTGCTTAAACATCCGTTTGTTTAAGCGCTTAACGTTAGACAAATCGTTAGCATAAGAATTTTAATTGTTAACTATTTTTAATACTCAACGTATTGTAAAATTAAAGCATTTGCTTCTTTTTGTGCACTTGTTGTTGTAGCAGCATCATGTATATTCGTTTGAAGTTGTTTTTTCTCATTTCTGTAAGGTAATTTGTCAATGTAGTTGTTTTAAACAGTTATTTATACGATTCATACTCACTTTTTGATTTATTTTATCACACCTCTGTGCTGATATTAGCCTGTTACAGAGTTTCTTATTTAATTATATCAGGTTAGTAGGCGTTTATGTCGGTAACAATTTGGATGTGTGACATGTTACTCGGAATCAACTGTTAAGTTTTCTTTTTCGATAGATTTGAATTAAAGTAAGAAAAACTGTTTGATAACAATGTGTTGTATACTTAAATGGGCCTTTTCACGTTTTGGTAAATTTACAAAATAAAAAAACAATAGCGCAGATGTCTTTGAAAGTTTATTTGCAAGATGCAGGTTAGTTTCTGCTGAAGTAAATGTTAAAGAATTAGTTGTCTGAATTAAAATGTAAAAGGCTATCAAAAAGATTTTGTATGAAGAACAAGAATATTGCTAAGCAATAAAAGTCCCCTACCTCGCATGAAGCAGTAATATAATTGTCTTCCTTTGTTTTCAAGGGACGTAATTCTTTTAAGTTTGCATTGTAGATGGTAATTTTCTAAAAATAACTCGCTTTTGCCAATAATACAATTGTTTTATGAACGAAATTTGTTTTAGTTACTTAGAACGCTTCTTTCACGTAGAACGGTCTTAGAAAAATTCACCAAAAATGATGTGAGCAATGTTCTTGGAAGAAAATGTTAGACAAAAGTTTCTAAATGAAAAATTGTAAGAATTACGAAATACTACATACAATATCTATTTCGTCTGCCCAAAATCAGTAAAGGCTTGAAAAAGGACAACCGTTTCCACTGTGATATTGAAATGCGGTATTAAAAAAGCCTATTTGCGTTGCAAATAGACTAAAACTACTGAAAATTAACCATGCTCTAAAATATTCATTATATGCATCTTTTGACGATTTAAAAACACGGAAATTATAAAGCGTTGCATCTCAAAACGATTGAATAATTTTGAGAGTTCTGTTATTGTCGTTATATTTTGAGCCGTTACGAAGATTGCTTATATAAAGTATAAAATACATCAATAATTGCATGAGCACAGATGGCCAATTGGTATAAGCGATAGACTTTTACTCCAGGGTCAATGGTTCGAGCTCAGTTTAAGATTACTTTTTTCTATCTTTAATTTTATTCTTGATATTTTACTCTAGCTTTTTAGATCCAATGTGCACATTTATCACGATAAAGCATTGAATGAAAACTTCAATATATGACCAAATCTGTGAAAAGGCCCCTTTAAGACCCAAAATGCAACAAAAAAAGATTAATTGTGAATGTAAAAACATTAGATTTATATATATATCCTACTGCCCTGTTGTTTTAGCTCACCTGCCACGAAGTGACATGGTGAGCTTATGTGACCGTGTGATGTCCGGCGTCCGTATGTGCGTGCGTGCGTGTCTGCGTGTGTCCGTCAACAATTTGTTTGTATAGACAGTAGAGGTCACAGTTTTCATCCAATCTTTATGAAATTTGGTCAGAATGTTTATCTTGATGAAATCTGGGTTGGGATTGTATTTGCGTCATCTGGGGTCAAAAACTAGGTCACTAGGTCAAAAACTAGGTCACATAATAGGTCAAATAATAGAAAAACCTTGTGTAGACAATAGAGGTCGCAGTTTTCATCCAATCTTTATGAAATTTGGTCAGAATGTTTATCTTGATGAAATTTGTGTTGGGATTGTATTTGGGTCACCTGTGGTTAAAAACTAGGTTACTAGGTCAAATAATTGAAAAATCAACAATTTGTGTAGACAGTATAGGTCACAGTTTTCATCCAATCTTTATGAAATTTGGTCAGAATGTTTATCTTGATGAAATCTGGCTTGGGAATGTATTTGGGTCATCTCTGGGTCAAAAATTAGGCCACAAGGTCAAAAACTAGGTCAAATAATAGGAAAACCTTGTGTAGACAATAGAGGTCGCAGTTTTCATCCAATCCTTATGAAATTTGGTCAGAATGTTTATCTTGATGAAATCTGTGTTGGGATTGTATTTGGGTCATCTGATGTTAAAGAATAGGTCACTAGGTCAAATAATAGGAAAAACCGTCAACAATTTGTTTGTGTAGACATTAGAGGTCACAGTTTTCATCCAATCTTTATGAAATTTGGTCAGAATGTTTATCTTGATGAAATCTGGGTTGGGATTGTATTTGGGTCATATGGGGTCAAAAACTAGGTCACTATGTCATAAACTAGGTAACTAGGTGAAATAATAGAAAAACCTTGTATAGACAATAGAAGTCGCAGTTTTCATCCAATCTTTATGAAATTTGGTCAGAATGTTTATCTTAATAAAATCTGGGTGGGGATTGTATTTGGGTCATCTTGGGTCAAAAACTAGGTCACTAGGTCTAATAATAGAAAAACCTTGTGTAGACAATAGAGGTCACAGTTTTCATCCAATCTTCATGAAATTTGGACAGAATGTTTGTCTTGATGTAATCTGGGTTGGGATTGTATTTTGGTCATCCGGGGTCAAAAACTAGGTCAATAGGTCAAATAATAGAAAAACATTGTGTAGACAATAGAGGTCACAGTGTTCATCCAATCTTTATAAAATTTGATCAGAATGTTTATCTTGATGAAATCTGTGTTGGGATTGTATTTGGGTCACCTGGGGTCAAAAACTAGTTCAATAGGTCAAATATTAGAAAAACCTTGTGTAGACAATAGAGGTCACAGTTTTCATCCAATCTTCATGAAATTTGGTCAGAATGTTTATCTTGAGGAAAACTGGGTTGGGATTGTATATGGTTAGTCAGGTGAGCGACCCAGGGCCATCATGGCCCTCTTGTATAATATATTATATTCAGCACGAATGTAAAAGCGAGCCTCGCAATTATTTGTTGTAATTCTCACTTGATATATTACAACTTGGTACGTCAGTAACCTGTTTATCTATTTTATTATTTATATACACGTTACTTTTGTTAAAACATGTTATGAATGCTGAATTGATCATGTTCTATTAAATACGTTATTTCATGTTTTCAAATGATACCAACTTAAGATCAAAACCTTATTAAATTCATTCACACCTTATGTTCTTTAAAATTCATAGAACTTAATAAATAATTAATACGATCTTAAAATTTCGGCATTGTCCTTATTATGTAGCATTATCAATGTGTTTTTTTTTAGCTCATCTGAGCACAATGTGCTCATGGTGAGCTTTTGTGATCGCCTTTTGTCCGTTGTGCGGCGTGCGGCATCAACGTTTGTCTTTTTAACACTCTAGAGGCCACATTTATTGTCCAATCTTCATGATATTAGGACAGAAGATTGGACTCATTAATATCTTGGATGAGTTCGAAAATGGTAACGTTGGCTTGGAAAACATGGCTGCCATTTATGGTTATATATGGTTATAGTAAAATCTTGTTAACACTCTAGAGGTCACATTTATTTTCCGATCTTCATGAAACATTGTCAGAAGATTCATCCCAGTAATATCTTGGACAATTTTTAAAATGATGCCGGTTGCTTGAAAAACATGGCCGCCAGGGGCGTTGCATTTTTCCTTATATGACTATAGTAAAACGTTGTTAACCCTCTAGAGGCCACATTTATTTTCCGATCTTCATGAAACTTGGTCAGAAGATGTGTCCCAATAATATCTCGGGTGAGTTCGAAAATGGTTTCGGTTGCTTTAAAAACATGGCCAACAGAGGGTGGGGCATTTTTCCATATATGGCTATATATGGCTTTAGTAAAACCTTGTTAACACTCTAGAGGCCACATTTATCGTCCAATCATCATGAAGTTTGGTCAGAACATTGGTCTCAATGATATCTTGGATGAGTTCAAAAATAGTTGCGTTTGCTTGAAAAACATGGCTGCCAAGGGGCGGGCTTTTTTCCTTATATGGCTTTATATGGCTATAGTAAAATCTTTTTAACGCTATAGGGACCACATTTATTGTCCAATCTTCATTAATCTTGGTCAAAAATGATGCCGGTTGGTTGAAAAACATGGCCGCCAGGAGGTGGGGCATTTCTTCTAATATGACTATAGTAAAACCTTGTTAACACTCTAGAGGTCACATTTATTTTATGATATTCATGAAACTTGGTCAGAAGATTTGTCCCAATGATATCTTGTATAAGTTCCAAAATGGTTTTTGTTGCTTTAAAAACATGGTCACCAGGGGGCGGGGCATTTTTCCTTATATGGCTATATATGGCTTTAGTTAAACCTTGTTAACACTCTAGAGGCCACATTTATTGTCCAATCTTCATGAAATTTGGTCAGAAAATTGGTCTCAATGATATCTTGGAAGAGTTTGAAAATGCTCACGTTTGCTTGAAAACATGGCCACCAATGGGCGGAGCAGTATTCCTTATATGGCTAATTATATGGCTATAGTATAATCCTGTTAACACTCTAGAGGCCACATTTATTTTTCGACCTTCATGAAACGTGGTCAGAAGATTCATCCCAATAATATCTTGGACGAGTTAAAAAATGATGCAGGTTGGTTGAAAAACATGGCTGCTATGGGGCGGGGCATTTTTCCTTGTATGGCTATAGTAAACTCTTGTTAACACTCTTAATAGAGGCCACATTTTAATAATTTTCCGATCTTCATGAACTTTGGTCAGCAGATATGTCCCAATGCTATCTTGGATGAGTTCGAAAATGGTTTCGGTTGTTTTAAAAAACATGGCCACAAGGGGGGGCGGGCATTTTTCCTAATATGGCTATATATTGCTTGAGTAAAACCTTATTAACACTATAGGCCACATTTATTGTCCGATCATCATAAACATTGGTCAGACGAATGGTCCCAATGATATATTGGATGAGTTCGAAAATGGTTCTGGTTAGTGGAAAAATATGGCCACCAGGGGTCTGGGCATTTTTCCTTATATGGCTTCATGAATCTTCATGAAACTTTGTCAGAATATTTGTTTAAATGATATCTTGGATGTGTATGAAAATGGTTTTGGTCTGTAGAAAATCGTGGCTGCCAGGGTGATCACTAGTCATGAAAGTTGGTAAGAACATTTGTTCTTATGACATCTTGGGCTGCACAGAACAGGTCAGTTCCTTTGAATCTCAGGTGAGCGACTTTGGGCCTTTCAGGCCCTTTTGTTTAAATTTCATGTCATTGCAATTAAAATATTTTTATACGCCCGTTTTTCAAAACAGGACGTATTATAGTTTCACCCTAGGCGGGCGGGCAGTGTCCACAGCAGTTTCCCCTCTATTCCAAATAGTTTTTATCTGATCTTCACCAAACTTGGTCGGAACTTGTATCTTGACAATATCTAGGTCAAGTTCGAATATGGGTCATGCCGGGTCAACAACTAGGTCACGGTGACCCTAAGTTCATTTCAAGGATTTGGTATGGTGTCCACTCTCTAATTGAAGTAGTTTTCATCCGATCTTCACCAAATTTAGTCGGATGTTTCTAGACAATATCTAGGTCAAGTTCGAATATGGGTCATGCCGGGTCAGAAACTAGGTCAATGGTTCTCTTAGTGCATTTAACGGTTTACCAATGTGTCCGCTCTCTTATTGAAGAAATTCTCATCCGATCTGCATTAAATTTGGTCAGAAGTTCGAATATGGGTCATGGCGGCTCAAAAACTAGGTCACTTAGTGCATTTCAAGCATTTACCATGGTGTAAGCTCTCTAATTTAAGTAGTTTATATCCGATCTTCACCAAATTCTGTCAGAAGTTTTATCTAGACAATATCTAGGTCAAGTTCGAATATGAGTCATGCTGGGTAAAAAACTTGGTCATGAGATCACTTAGTGCATTTCAAGGATTTAGCATGGTGTCCGCTCTCTAATTGAAGTAGTTTTCATCCGATCTTCACCAAATTTAGTCAGAAGTTGTGTCTAAATGATATCTAGGTCAAGTTCAAATATGGGTCATGCTGGGTCGAAAAGTAGGTCACGGGGTCACTTAGTGCATTTCAAGCATTTAGCATGGTGTCCAAAACCTTCAAACGGCCTTATCTTGTTACAGTTTGGCACTCTTGTTTTTTTAGCTCCACTGGCCAAAGGCCAGCGGGGCTTATGTCATGGTCCTGTGACCGTCGTGTGTGCGTGCGTGCGTGCGTGCGTGCGTGCGTGCGTTAACTTTTTCTTTAAACATCTTCTCCTAAACTACTGGTCCAAATCTGATGAAATTTCTCAGGATTGTTCCTGTGGTGAACCTCTTTCAAATTTGTTCAAATTATGCCCCTGGGGTCAAATTTGACCCTGCCCCGGGGATTCAAAAAATTGAAAATTTGCTTATATAAGGCCTATTTTGTGCAAACTTTATAAATCTTCTTGTCCATAACCATTAGGCCTAGGGCTACCAAATTTGGTATGTATTGACATCTTATAGTCCTCTACCAAGTTTGTTCAAATTATGCCCCTGGGGTCAAATTTGACCCTGCCCCGGGGGGTCAAAAAATTGAAAATTTGCTTATATAAGGCCTATTTTGTGCAAACTTTAAAAATCTTCTTGTCCGTAACCATTGGGCCTAGGGCTACCAAATTTGGTATGTAGTGACATCTTATAGTCCTCTACCAAGTTTGTTCAAATTATGCCCCTGGGGTTAAATTTGACCCTGCCCCGGGGGGTCAAAACATTGAAAATATGCTTTTATAAGGCCTATTTGTGCAAACTTTAAAAATCTTCTTGTCCATAACCGTATGGCATAGGGCTACCAAATTTGGTATGTAGTGTCATCTTATTGTCCTCTACCAAGTTTGTTCAAATTATGCCCCTGGGGTCAAATTTGACCCTGCCCCGAGGGGTTAAAAATTGAACATTTGCTTATATAAGGCCTATTTTGTGCAAACTTTAAAAATCTTCTTGTCAATAACCAATTGGGCTAGGGCTACCAACTTTGCTATATAGTGACATTTTATAGTCCTCTACCAAGTTTGTTCAAAGTATGCCCCTGGGGTCAAATTTGACCCTGCCCCGGGGGTTTAAAAAATTGAAAATTTGCTTATATAAGGCCTATTTTGTGCAAACTTTAAAAATCTTCTTGTCCATAACCATTGGGCCTAGGGGTACCAAATTTTGTATGTAGTGACATCTTATAGTCCTATATCAAGTTTGTTCAAATTATGCCCCTGGGGTCAAATTTGACTCTTCCCCGGGGGGGTAAAAAAATTGAACATTTGCTTATATAAGGCCTATTATGTGAAAACTTAAAAAATCTTCTTGTCAATAACTATTGGGCCAAGGGCTACCAAATTTGGTATGTAGTGACATCTTATAGTCCTCTACCAAGTTTGTTCAAATTATGCCCCTGGGGTCAAATTTTACCCTGCCCCTGGGGGTCAAAAAATTCAAAATTTGCTTATATAAGGCCTATTTTGTGAAAACTTTAAAAATCTTCTCGTCCATAACCATTGGGCCTAGGGCTACCAAATTTGGTATGTGGTGACATCTAATAGTCCTCTACCAAGTTTGTTCAAATTATGCCCCTGGGGTCAAATTTGACCCTGCCCTGGGGGGTCAAAAAATCAAAAATTTGCTTATATAAGGCCTATTTTGTGCAAACTTTAAAAATCTTCTTGTCCATAACCGTATGGCATAGGGCTACCAAATTTGGTATGTAATGACATCTTATAGTTATATATTAAGTCCCTGTGATCAAATTTGACCGTTCCCCAGGGGTCACAAAATTGAACATATGCTTATATCGGGCCCATTTTGTGCAAACTATAAAAATCTTCTTGTCCATAACCATTGGGCCTATTTCTACCAAATTTGGTAGGTAGTGACATCTAATAGTTCTCTACTTAGTTTGTTAAAATTATGCCCCTAGGAACAAATTTGACCTTGCCCCAGGGGTCACAAAAATGAACATATGCTTAAATAAGGCCTTTTTTGTGGAAACTTTAAAAATCTTCTTGTTCTTAATTATAGAGTCTAGGGCTACTAAATTTGGTATTTAGTGATATCTTATAGTCCTCTACCACATTTGTTCAAATTATTCCCCTGGGCTCAAATTTGACCCGGCCCCGAGGGTCACAAAACTGAACATATGACGTTTACCAGTGGAGATTACTGCGGCTGTTTGGCTGTGACCAACAACATCAACATCTTGTAAACATGAGATAAAACCCTTTCATTTAGTGCTATTTTAGGTCAGATGGTGACTGCTTACAAAGGCATTGAAGTAAGAACATGTGTTATGAATGTTTTTCTTATAAACTGAAAAAAGTCGGGTTTTATTTAAATATGTCGAAAGTGACCATATATCCGGAAGAAAAGATTTTGGATGACATGTTAATTTCATGTCTTTTTTATAGTGTTAAAACCAGTTTAATTATATATTATTGATTTTAAAAACACAGCTTCCATGAACATAATTATTTCAAGGAAAGTCAATATATGATACTGCACGGTAAACTCAAACTTTGTGTCGAAGAGAAGGTGTTGAAATTAATGAAGTGCAATGTTCTTAACTATCGTATATGCTGCTTTTTAATAACTAATGATTCATTGTTCCATTTTTGAATCGTGACTGATCATGAATTGTTGAAATGATTGTCAATTGCTCAACAATCCATATATATTTCTGACCATTTTATAATTATCATAATATTAGTTATGAATTGATCTTAGAAGTCAAATGTATTACTTAATTAAATACATTTATAAATATAAAGAAATAATCTTTAGATTATCATAATATTCTCAGGCTTGTTGGTCTTAGGGATGTGTGGGTTGATGAGCAATTTCTCCTCTTATCACAATTATTTCTACCCTACCTGATCATTTCCTTCATATTCCATTTTAATTCAATTGACGTCTGCAACCTCTTTCAAATTGGGAAAGTCCAAAATGTGTTGTTTGGTAAAGGGTTAAGGAATTTTGATTCCTATGGGTCTTGTGAATCTATTTCAAATCAAATGCGTAGATTTGATCTTCAGCATCTAAAAATATGCGAAATAGAACGACAATATCTTTTGGAGAGATAAATGTACCTACGTTATAAGCAAAGGACCTGTGCAACAATTCCCAGGCTTTTTTGTCTGTTTAGTTAACACGGTAGTAACTTTTTCCATATATAAAAATGCTCATCCTTCCAACTTTAAGCGATAGAAAGAGAAAGTCACATGCTTGAGTACATTTCAACCCATGCGCATTACACGTTTTTTTCGCAAAGAAAAAACAGTGGAGCGATGCAGGTCCATCATGGCCCTCTTGTTTAAACACCTTTTCAAAATACTTAGATATTGTGCACAAAGCAATACTTAGCGTGTAGAGTATGCATATGTTGTAATGTGTAGCCATTTTATCATGTCCAAGTATTAGGTTGAAGACCAAGAAAAGAAGAGACAAGTGTCAGCTGGTCGCTACGTATTGTCGTTAAAAACAATGCATAGACGGAAAATATATTTCATCATTAACTCTATGCATTTTAATCTACTGTTGCGGATTTGTCCAGCAAACATGAGCTTTTTTTATGCCCTCGGATCGAATGATCGGGGGTATATTGATTTTTGCCTGTCAGTCTGTCTGTCTGTCTGTCATTGTATGTGTCTGTCATTGTATGTGTCACAAAACTTTAACCTTGGGCATAACTTTTGCAATGTTTAAGATAGCAACTTTATATTTGGCATGCATGTATATCTCATGAAGCTGCACATTTTGAGTGGTGAAAGGTCAAGGTCATCCTTCAAGGTCAAAGGTAAAATATATGGCTTCAAAGCGTCGCATTAGGGGGCAGTGTGTTTCTGACAAACACATCTCTTGTTTTAAATATAAATACGGTATTCCATTGGTTCCGGAGCCTCACTGAATAATGCTGCAATTAAAAAGAGTTAACGTGGACGGTGTTTGTCTTTCTCGTATTTACCGTTCCCCGTTCAAATGAAAGCCGCAATATAGACTTCCTCGAATATCATTTAAAGGTTTCGTTAATGAGCAGATGGCGTCTGTTTATTATGCCCCCCTTCGAAGAAGAAGGGGTATATTGCTTTGCTCATGTCGGTCGGTCCGTCCGTCCGTCCACCAGGTGGTTGTCAGACGATAACTCAAGAACGCTTGGGCCTAGGATCATGAAACTTCATAGGTACATTGATCATGACTTGCAGATGACCCCTATTGATTTTGAGGTCACTAGGTCAAAGGTCAAGGTCACGGTGACCCGAAATAGTAAAATGGTTTCCGGATGATAACTCAAGAACGCATACGCCTAGGATCATGAAACTTCATGGGTAGATTGATCATGACTCGCAGATGACCCCTATTGATTTTGAGGTCACTAGGTCAAAGGTCAAGGTCACGGTGACCCGAAATAGTAAAATGGTTTCCGGATGATAATTCAAGAACGCATATGCCTAGGATCATGAAATTTTATAGGTAGATTTATCATGACTCGCAGGTGACCCCTATTGATTTTTAGGTCACTAGGTCAAAGGTCAAGGTCACGGTGACCCGAAATAGTAAAATGATTTTCGGATGATAACTCAAGAACGCATATGCCTAGGATCATGAAACTTCATAGGTAGATTGATCATGACTCGCAGATGACCCCTATTGATTTTGAGGTCAAAAGGTCAAAGATCAAGTTCACGGTGACCCGAAATAGTAAAATGATTTTCGGATGATAACTCAAGAACGCTTTTGCCTAGGATCATGACACTTCATAGGTACATTGATCGTGACTTGCAGATGACCCCTATTGATATTCAGGTCACTAGGTCAAAGGTCAAGGTCAAACTGACAAAAGTCGTATTCACACAATGGCTGTACAACGGACAGCCCATATGGGGGGCATGCATGTTTTACAAACAGCCCTTGTACCTTAAAACGTAACAACACCCTGGTGGTAAATATAGTAGTGATATCGGAATATTGACAGTGGGATGTTGTATATATATATATATATATATATATATATATATATATATATATATATATATATATACAGTAGTGAATATGCACACAAAAACAGTTACATCACATGTAATTCTGCGAGAAAATGTTTAATCAATATTATGGCTTTTTGATCATGATCTGTGTAAACCTTAATAATTTAAAATAATAAGTTTAACTAACATCACCAAGTTTACTAACACTCTTATTTAAAATCTCTGACTCTTCTTAATGGTTCAACTGTTATAATTTGTAATCAAACTTATTTAGTGTCATTTTCGAAAAAAACATAAGGAAGAAAATAGAAACTCAACATTAAATTACATAATTCCAGAATAACATACGTTTAAACATGATAACATCTACAGTTACGTTTCAACCGCTAGAACGCTATTACACTAGCAGCAAGTGATCTGCTATTTAAATGGGTATTTGCGTCCAATACCAAAGTGCAAGGCGGTAGCAACACTCTGAATAGCATGAACATATTAAACTAGAGCTTTCATAGACTGCACGAAGTTATTTGTATACATCATTGAGTCATTCAAAAAGGTGCATATTTTTAAGGAGTTCTATTCTGGTATTAAAACAATAAAGAAATCGCAAATATGTGTTTTTCCTATAACACCAGATTAAGGCATATAGGTTGACCTTGACCTTGCGGTTTGAAGTAGTTGTGTTTTTTTGTGCTGCCATAAAATGTGAAATTAAACAAATATATGCGAAGTGAAATAAAAAACACTGCGGGATATTTGGATAACAATATATGGTAAAAAACCTTTCGTCATTAGGTATACTTATTTTCACTTGAAATAACATGAAAACAACGATGAAATAAACATTCATAATTGATATGGGCGACGCCATTTTGTTTTAAAATGAGATTACAAGGCTTCAAGCTCTAGCGCGCACGTTGAAATTAAACTTTTATACTGCAGCAATAAGAAAAGCAAACACGCAAAGATAAAAAACTTTTAATTTGGAACAGTTTTTTTTTAACTGTTACTTTTAAACAAAACAACGTGAAAAGTAAAAACTATATAATAACACTACGTGATGGATAAAGAAAACAGCACGATAAAGGCAGGTGACAAACGTACGCGTAGCGTAATCAGTAGCATAAGTGATGCCGATACAAGCGTTTTTGAGCCGAAATACTTCAAACAAAAGAAGAAAAAGCAAAAAAATATAAAGAGAGTGACACACAAGATGATTCGCAAGATGAACAAGAGATCAATATCGCATCTGAACTACAAAGCATAAACCAAAAACTTAGTAATATGCTAACCAAAGACAGCAGTGATCTCAAAGAACTGATCAAAGATGTCGTTCTACAATTAAAAGAAGAAATGCTAGGTTCACTTGTCCTCAGAATTGAAAAGGTGGAAAGCGAGTTGTTCGAAAAGGAGCTAGAGAACGGCAAACTAGCAAATGAAATTGAAAAGTAAGGCAAAACCATTAATGAACACAAGAACGAAAATGAACGTCTCCAGAAACAAATAAAAACGCAAGGTGAAACCAATGAAACAAAAATGAATGAATTAGAGCAATACAGTCGGCGCAGTAATATTAAATTAGAAGGCATTCCAGACTAAGAAAATGAAACTATAAATGAAACGGCAGAAAAAGTCATACAAACACTGAATAAAAACATACCCGATTTAAACCTTACAACGAACGACATTGACATTATACATAGAATCGGCATTTTTAAGAAAAATAACGACAGGCCCATTGTTCTTAAAATGGTTTCGAGAATGAAAAGGATCTACATAATGCGTCACGCAAAACACCTTCGAAAACAGAGTGCCCCAATCTACGTCAACGACCACCTAACTAAATTAAACGCTCATGTATTCGCTTGCGTGCGAAAAAAACAGACGGCCATACTGACATCCGCATGGTCCCGTGATGGTGTAATCTACTATAGGGACGTAAACGAACATATTCACAAAGTGTCACCAGAGCAGTTCCACTACTGGATAGATCTACCCTGGCCAACTTCGCGCTAAAACTCGTATACAGAACTTCGATGAACAGTATACAAAAATGATCTAGACAGCAGGGCCAGTTATATAGTATAAACCAAGAGAAACTCGAGAACATTGCACACTAGATTAAAACGCAATTGCCATGAACACTATGGTCACGGATAGTAAATACTATAAAATGTACAGGTGAATGAATAAAAAATAGCACTTGAACCGATATGTAAACTTAAAGTGTATATGCAAATAAATGAAGTGTAATAATGTATGAACAATATAAATTAATGTAAAAGTGTCGAGTAGTAAAAACCATTTATAACAGGCAAACCTTTTCATATTATTTTATTACTAGTTATATACCTTTTTACACAATATTTATTAAAGGAAAGTCATGTAGACAAAAGCAGTTATAGTTGTATTGACAATATTTAACCTAATATGCACACGTGAAATGCAAACGTAAATAAATATGTGTATATCACTTCTAAACATGCTTTATTTTGAACAGTATATGTGAATAAATGTATAAGTAACACGAAAACTAATATGTATCTAAGAAGTTAGCATGTTTTTGTGATTTTTTACAATGCACAACATTTTTTTAGGCATTTACTTATTGCAGTTACAAATTAATGTGTCCATTTCATTTATGCATTTAACTCAAAATATATATTAAAAGTTAACTTTTAAATCAATACAAAAATAATAATAAGCTTAAACAAGCACATGTTTTATGAGTGTACACGTCAATTAAGGACTAGTTACAAAGCATAACAAACAAACATGTAAATTTAGAGTGTAAATCGAAATATAATTATTGTAATAGTGTAACAACAATCAATATTTGTAAATGTAAATAATTGTATTGTTACAATATATCAACAATCAAAATTGGTCAAAAATCTAACTAATAGAATAAGCGATAACGTACACATTTATATTTTGTTTAATCACTAGTTATATGTCTTGAACACACTATGTATGTTCGAAATGTTCTTGTCAATAAATATAATGATAGAAATAGACCTAATATGTATATTTGAAATATGCATATAAATACATGTATTAATGACTCTTTACTGAATATGTATATTAGACATGTGCATGAAAACAATTGTATTGCTAAACTTTATAAACATTCAATGTGTAAGGGTTTATGTGGAAAAATCACTAATAGTGTGTGTGTTTTTTCCTTATAAATATGTTGGAATATTATTTATTTACACGGATAACATTATTTATTACATAGATGATTGTACACTACTTTATATTGAACGAGTTATGAACTAATTTTTCAAACATAGAATACTTTTTGTAATCGAGCATTTCTTTTATATCACATTACTGCAAATTATGGTATTTAAAATGTAATACACCTCTGATGCCTAACCTATATTTTTTGCCTTTCGATACTAGGTAGGCGACACATTAGAAATCAGTGTATTAATATTTCCCTTATATGAATCAACTAAATCAACATCTTTGTCAAGTTATTAAAGACCGATCCTTTAACGACTGTCTCATATTTTCTTAATAGTTAAAGCAAATATTTAAAGGAGAGGCATAATTTGACAACAATCGTGTAATTACTGATGTATACTTATATGTTTTATTTTAAAAAAATACTATGTTTATCGTAAGTATGTATAGAAAAACATATTATTATATTAAGCATACTTGCATGTACAACATGTTTAATATTATCGTCAGCAAATCATCAATTATGTGCAGATGAAGTACAATAAGATGTCTTGTACACTATAGATTTAACATGTTAGCCCATATCCATATTTAATAGCATGGGTATGTTTATTCATCTTTCTGAGATAGTATCTAAATGGACAAGCACGCACTTACATATCATTTAGTATAACCCCATTCTTTATGAGTATTAAAATATGTACTTTTAATGTAAAAGGGCTTAACAACAAAGAAAAACGAATAAAAATGTTCAAATGGTTAGAAGAAAAGAAATATAATATATGCCTACTACAAGAAAGTCATTTGACGGACACTGTTATTGAAGCATTAAAGCACGAATGGGATGGTGATATTTATCTGAGTGGACATCACACAAACAAACAAGGAATCACATTTCTAATAAAAAATAACTCAAATATAAAAATCAGCAACTTCAAAGACAAAATACCTGAAAGACTAGCGAGCCTTGACATTACAATACACGAAACACAAATAACATTAATTAATGTGTACGGTCCTAACTTAGATGAAAGTAACTTTTACAAAACATTGCATACCTTTATTAATGACAATTCAGATAACAATATAATAATTGGCGGAGACTTTAATACCGTAATAAATCCAATATTAGACAAGAAAAATGGCAATTTATATACACATCTGAAAAATAGGACATTGTTGAATGACATAATTGAAAAGTGTAACTTGTTAAATATTTGGCGTACATTAAATCCATCCGAGTGCAAATTTACATGGCATTCAAACTCCAAACCAACTATATATTGCAGGCTAGACTACTTTCTTATATCGGAATCATTATGTAATATAATCGACAATTATTGCATCAAACCAGGTTTCATGACTGACCACTCCCTTGTTGCTCTCAAACTAAACAACATTCAACCAGAACGAGGGCCGGGCTATTTTAAATTAAATAACAGCATATTATTAGATGCTCAATATCAAGCCCAAATAAAACAGGAAATAACATATACCGTACAAAACAACAATGATGCAAACCCAAATACTTTATGGGAGATTATAAAAGGTAACATACGCAATACAACAATAAGATACACATCATTCAAACAAAAAGAAACACGCAAACTTGAAGAAAAAAACACTACATGATACAGAAAAATTACAAACACAACTACATAACACTAATATCATCGACAAAGCCAGTATTGAAAGTGAACTACATTTAAAAAACAAGTATTAGAAGACATTTATCATGAACAACTAAATGGACTAATCCTAAGGCCAAGAGCTAAACACGTAGAACACAATGAAAAAAATACAAAATACTTTGCAAACATCGAAAAACGTAAAAGTGAACAAAAACCCATTCACAAACTTGTCGTAAATGATATTGAAGTAACCAATAGAATACAAATTCTAGAAGAACAACGATTATTTTATGAAAACCTCTATAAAAAGAAGCAAACCTCAACTAACACAAATTTCAATACTCCTGAATCAACTCTAAATGATTATGAAAACACTCATGTGAAGGACTCCTTACTGAATACGAATGTGGGAACGCACTTAAAGAAATGCAAAATAATAAAAGTCCGGGATCAGATGGTATAAAAATTGAAGTTTACAAAATATTTTGGAATGAGATTAAAACATTTAATCAACTCCCTAAACTACTCTTTCAATAATGGAAATCTAAATGTTCTGCAAAAACAAGGTATCATATCACTTATCCCTAAACCTGGAAAAAACCTAGAAACCTTATCAAATTGGCGCCCTAAAAGTTTATTAAACAATGACTATAAAATTGCAACAAAAAGCATCGCAAATAGAATTAAAAAAATATTACCTTCGATTATTTCAAGTTCACAATCCGGATTTATAAAAGGACGCTATATCGGCGAAAATGTACGATTGATACAAGAATGCATTAATTACTTCAATAGCACAAATAAATCAGGTTTTATATTCTTTGCAGACTTTGAAAAAGCATTTGACTCCCTCGACCATTCCTTTATGTTCACATGTTTAGAGAAAATGAACTTTGGAGAAAATATGATAAAATGGGTGAAACTTTTTTATAGTGACATAAGTAGTATAATAAATATAAATAGTGGGTTCTTCTCTGACATTTTTAATATCAAAAGAGGTTTTAGACAGGGTTGTCCACTCTCATCGTATTTATTATATGTATAGAATTCCTATCTCATTATATATAATCGAACCCAAATATAAACGGTATAGTCGTTAAACCAGGCGAAGAAATCAAACAATCATTATTCGCCGATGACGCAACTTATTTTTGCACTAACAATCCTTGCTCCTTTAACAAATTGATAGAATCACTGACCCTGTTTGAAAACGTATCAGGACTAAAATTAAACAAATGTAAATGCACTGTGCTAAAAGTAGGTAATTATAGGCATTCAAATTGGACAGCAAACGAGGCATCAACGTTAGGCATAACATTCACAAACAATGAGAATGAAACAATATTAAAAAACATATTACCCAAACTACAAAAATTCAAAAACTGTCTTAAATTATGGCAACATAGAAAACTAACCTTAATTGGAAAAATAACCGGTATTAAAAACTTTCGCACTACCGAAATTAATATATGTACTTACTGTTCTTCCAAACACAGATAATAAAATCATTGAAGATATAAAAACATCTATATTTGGTTTCATATGGGATAGCAAACCTGACAAAATAAAACGAATACAATTAATACAACCTGTAGAACTTGGAGGTCTACAACTGACTGACATGTATTCGTTCATAAATTCAATCAAATCCAGTTGGGTCAAACGTATATTAGATACCACAAACAAGAGTAAATGGACGTTGTTTTGTCAACAAACACTAGCCAAATATGGTGGCTCTTTAATTTTTCAATGTTACATTAGTGAGCCTCTAATACTTGATGTAGCAAAAAAGAATATGTTTGTTTCGAATATACTATCAGCTTGGAGTAAAGTCACAGATATGTTAGAATAAAAAAAGTAACCGCAAAATAATTTTATGGAATAATAAAAACATAAACGCAAATGATAGCACATTCTTTTATAAAAACTGGTTTGAAAAGAGCATAAAGTATGTCGATCAACTATTTGATTACCGAATAAACGACTTTTATTCCTTTCATAATATATGCTACTTGTATGAAATCCCAGCAACAGACTTCCTTATGTATTACACGCTGATCAAAAGTATTCCATCACATATAAAATCTATTATAAACCCAAACAACACGCAAAACATTAGAGCTCAATTTCTAGAAAAACTCACAACAAAACAAAAACCGAACAAGCTATTATACAGAATACAAATAAACAACAAGATTAACGAACTACCCAAATTCCAAATAAAATGGCAAAATATATTCCATGAGCATGAATTAAACTGGAAAGAAATATTTATTATGTCTTACAAAACAACAATCGACATCACACTAAGAAACGTTCAGTTCAAATACCTACATCGGATTATCGCCACCAATAAATATCTTTTTAAATGCAAATTATCTAACTCTAATTTATGTGACTTCTGCAATGAAAATATCGAAACTATAGAACATCTATTTTGGGAGTGCAAATACATCCAACCTATCTGAAATCAGTTGACTTCCTTTCTTGGCCAACAACAACTAAACATTAAACTATCCCTCTTAAATGTTAGTTTTGGAATTAACTCATTAAAATCCATAGACGGTAATAATATTGTGAATTTTACTATCATATTGATGAAACTTTTTATCTTTAACATGAAATACAAGAAACAATTACCAAATTTTGATTGTTTTATACATAGCCTGAAATTAAAAATCCAGATTGAGAAAGAAATAGCCCTCAATAATGATACATTGCATATTTTTGAACAAAAATGGAATCGAATTAAATTTTCATAATGCTTGTCCACTTAAATATACTACTATCTTTATGTTAGTCTATCATTTCATAAATTCATTTTAGTTTGTTTTTTCTTTTTTAATCTTATAACATCAATGATTATTATATTTATTAGAACACATCCTGTTCTCACTGATTGTAATGTTACAAATCAAGTTCTAAAACATTATAAGGCATATTTCTGTATAATTTGTTAAAACCATTGATTGCAAATGAAAGACATGTATGTATACAATATATGCTTTAAAATGAATAAAAAAAGAAAAAAGATTAAGGCATATATTTCTCTCAAGAATGACAGCCACGCGCGCTAAATAAACACCGTCGCCTTAGCACTGGAAAAAACGTGCGTCAATACTAATACAAAATCATTTTCAGAAATTTTGGAATCAATACCTTTAGCCGTACATATCCGAATTATCGCGCGATTACAATGCCCGAATAAATCGCTCATTTGTACTACTTTTATACATTTGTTCTGCACTAAACTACTTAACATGCATAACTATGACACATGCATCGAATATGTGTAATCATGTTAACATATTTACTTCTAACTTTACTTGCTTTAATATTTTGACACACAGTTCATGATAATTTGTTAAATTAAAGAGGAATTAAAACACTACTGTTGTGCTAATGCGCGACACCAATCTACATACTAGGACCTGGCCGGTAGGTGTCAACTGTACATCACGTTGGACTTGTTGATCAAGATCGGCGAAAGTGACCAAGAATGATCCGGGACTGGGGGTGGGGTGGGCATAAAGCTTGTTTGTAGAGAGAGGTTGTTGGTAATGCATAGTAATATACACGTAAGTTGCTTACTTTTTACAAACATGTATTCAGGTCAGAAAGTCCGCCGTTCACATGACCGTTTTTTAATATGAATGTCATATTATTACAATCAAAACATACGATGCTGAATATTTATAAAACAATAATACGTATGATATTTCTAACTGTTTAAACAATAAATTGACACATGAACATCCTACGACATTGTATTTTTGCACTTATTAGTATCAGGATGAATTCTCTAACATAATCTTGCTAGTGTGCTCGTACAGTTTGGTGATCAGTTTCCAACGCAGTGAGTACTTAGAGAGTGCAGCTCTTGAGGTTACAAAGCCGTATAGTAGGTGATGGACAATACATAATTAATGTTGTAACTGACGTTTCAGGACTGTCTCCAGTTGCCAATTGGTGAAAGAAATTAAGATTATATCATTACCAAGTCACAGCGAACTCATTGGACATGCTCTGGCAAAAGCCCCATGTATCATCATATACAGCAATGTATTTATTATTATTTTCGAATGTGTCACTTGTGTTAGGAATTGTGATACTAGTATACATCAATATTACACGTTGATATGATTTCATAGTTTCACCCAGGTGGGCAAATAACTGACGAAGTTTACACTTATGAACTTCGGTGGAGTAAGATATTTTAAAACGTTCGGATATATTAAATGTTTGCACACCGTTTCAGATACATTTCAATTAACTTTAGCAACGGAGTTACTGCAAATATCTGAACATATACAACATGTAGCCATGAATGTTTTGACTTTCGTTCTCAAAATAAACATATATGACGATAAACTCGACAAAAACATTGACATACTTCACTTCTGTGTTTGCGTTAGGGTTTATGAACTGCGTTAGAATTGCGCGGGTACAGGTTTTCGTCTCTTTGAAAAGGAAGGGAAGGATAAGAAGTTCGCCTGCTCAACGCATACAAGCACTGTAGCTGGCGAAAAATAATATCCGTATATTGGTAATAACGGTTAATGGTTAATATTGTCTGAGCAAGTTTAGACCTAAGATCACGACGAAGGATGACTGGGCGATTCCAGTGATAAGCCCGTAATTACCGTTATGTAGCCCCTGCTAATTGTATGCAATCGTTTAATAATATATTTAGCAATTGACCATCAATGACAATCTTGTATAAAACGAAACTAATAAAATATGCTTATCAGGCCCGTGAATGCACAATGTTTTGGTAAATTTGCTTCGAAATTGACAACCTTTGCTATGTGCCATTTTGTAATTTGTTTTATTAGGAACATCACATTAAGAGACAAATATAGAGTTGCAGTCGTAACGGGTGTTTCAGGCAATAAAGTTTCACATTATGGGGCCTTCCAAAAATGCTCGTGTGTGACATATGGATTAAACATCAAATAATTTCACATTATGTTCAGGTATGCTTTATTTATGATACCGTTACGGTTGATAGAATTCAATGTTGATTCTGCTTTGAATGATTGATTGAGTTAACAAAGCGAAACAATAATTGGTTACTGTGCCTCTTACATGTATTATATCTTCCGAGTTATGGAGAGTGATATATTTACTTACATGTGAAACAAAACGTTTAACCCTAGCTATTCTCCGCATTTGTTTGGGCAGAGAAACATTCCGTTTGGGCAAGGTTTCCTCGAAATATTGATGAAGTGAGAGAGTGGAACAAAACTGCCATATATTTTCTTTCAGCAAAGTTCATAACAGCACCAAACTCAAAAGCTGACCTATCAAGCTGTTCAGTTGGAAATTGAAGTCTGCAATGCAAACGTCATTTTGATAGAAGCCTACTAAAATGGCTGTTGAATGGGGCTATTTATAAATTGCTTATTGGCAGTTGTTTAAGTATAAATAGTTTTAGAAATATTTTCTACAGTCACATTATGTGTAAGGGTTTATGATTATTAGCATGTTATGTCGTTGTTCTGAATTCGTGAACATGTTGTACGACGATCAAAACTGAAACCGGACAAACTAATACTTAACTCGTGTTTAGCAATGAAACAAAATAACGCGGACTTGACAAAAATGGCTTTTTTTTTAAAGTGACAAAAACAACCGATCCACATACTTTCAACATATTGAACAATTTTAAAATTCAACTTAAAGAAATAAAGGGTTGGTAAACCAATCATCTAGTTTCAAAATATATCATCTAGTTTCAAAATATATGACATCGGATTTACAAAAGGTAACCCTTAAATCGGAATATTTGAGATACCACCGAAACAGAAATCCTCTGTAGAAAAAGATGATCGTCAACATTTGTGGATGGAAAATATCGTCTAGAACCATGATGCTTAAATAGACGTTATATGGTTATGAAAGTCATTTAAAATACTGATGTTAAAGCTGCCTGTATTACAAATTCATTTAGTCTCAAGATGTGTGTACTGTTTGTCTGGTTTATGATCTTGAATTTTCGCAGATGTATCAATGACAAATAATTTTACACCGTCTTAAAATATCCCATTCTTCCAGATGTAACAGCCCAATTAACATGTATGTCTAATTCAAATTTGAATGTATACTGTGCATCAATACTACTAATTAACTTGCTTCCTCTCCATATTAAGATGTTAACCCGGATCAATCAATAACCCATTATCAAAAGCTACTGCAATCATCTAGCCACATAAATAACATCAAAGGTGATCACCGATTGTGCAAATCATTGTTAGTTGATGAAATCAACAGGAAGGAGATGTTAAACCCATTGAAGCAAATCACGCACCTAAAGCATTTTACCAAAATATAAGCTAAACGACATTTAAAACGCGTGCAAATTTAAAACGCTTTGTAAAATAGGTCTAATAAATTATCACTTATCATGCAAATAAGTATTAATCTCATTACACATAAATGTCGATTAGTATAAATGAATACATTTATTGATAGTTCTGTTAGTTCTGTTAATTTCTTACCAGAAAGATTATAACTTGGGGTCGTTTCGCAAGCATACCCGAGTCCACAACAATCTTGGCTCCAAGCAGATCAACCCTTACTAACCACTTCACTCCAGCAGAAGTAACCAAGTACTTGTTTTTTGCACTCAATTCATCGCCCCACATGAAACAAGTGTTCCGCGGTCGGAGACATATACCCCTCCAAGCAAGGCTTTGAACTAGTGACCCAAATTGCAATAGGGATCATCAACTGTCCAAGGCCAATGGACATGTGAAGTATCAAGCCAATCGGTCACTTCGTTGATGAGTTATTGGTCGGAAACAATTTTCACACTTATTGTGACGGTGACCTTGGACCTAGTGACTCCAATTTTGATAGGGGTCATCTACTGTCCAAGGCCAATGCGCATGGAAAGTATCAAGCCAATCGGTCGATTCATTGACGAGTTATTGATCAGAAACGCTTTTCCCACTTATTGTGCCAGTTACCATGACATTTGACCTAGTGACCCCAATTTCAATAGGGTCATCTACTGTGCAAGGCCAATTCACATGAGAAGTATCAAGCCAATCGGTAAATCAGTTGACGAGTTATTGATCGGAAACAATTTGACACTAAGTGTGTAACAGTGACCTTGACCTTTGACCTAGTGACCCCGATTTCAATATGGGTCATCTACTGTCAAAGGCCAATGCACATGTGAAGTATCAAGCCAATCGGTGAATCAGTTGAGATACTGATGGGAAACGATTTCAATTTTAGTGTGTAACAGTGACTTTGACCTAGTAACCCCAATTTCAATAGGGGTCATCTACTGTCCAAGGCCAATGCACATGTGAAGTATCAAGCCAATCGGTCAATTGGTTGACAAGTTATTGATGGGAAACTATTTTCCCACTTCGTGTGATAGTGACCTTGACATTTGACCTAATGACCCCAATTTCTATAGAGGTCATCTACTGTATATTGCCAATACACATGTTAAGTATCAAGCCAATCGGTCAATTCGTTTACGAGTTATTGATCGAAACCACTTAATGTGATAGTGACTTTTGACCTAGTGACCTCAATTTCAATAAGGGTCATCTACTGTCCAAGGCCCATGCACAGGTGAATTATTAAGGCAATGGGTCAATTCGTTGACAAGTTATTGATTGCAAATGATTTTCACACTTAGTGTGATAGTGACCATGGCCTTTGACCTAGTGATCCCAATTCCAATAGGGATTATCTACTGTCGCCAATTCACATATGAAGTATCAAGCCAATCAGTCAATTCGTTGACGAGTTATTGATCGAAAACGATGTTCACATTTAATGAGATAGTGACCTTGGCCTAGTGACCCTAATAATTTCAATAGTGTCATCTACTGTCCAAGGTCAGTGCACATGTGAATTATCAAGCCAATCGGTCAATTCGTTGACGAGTTATTGATCGAAAACTATTTTCACACTTAGTGTGATAGTGACCTTGACCTTCGACCTAGCGACCCCAATTTCGATAAGGTTCGTCTACTGTCCAAGGACAATAAATATGTGAAGTATCAAGCCAATTGGTCAACTCGTTGACGAGTTATTAATCGGAAACGATTTTCTAACTAAATGTGATAGTGACCTTGACCATTGACCTAGTGACCCCAATTTCAATAGGGGTCATCTACTGTCCAAGGCAAATGCACATGTGAAGTATCAAACCAATCCGTCAATTCGTTGACGAGTTATTGATCGGAAACAAACTGGTCTACCGCTATTTAGACTTGTCTACCAACAGGTCTACCGACAGACAGCCAGCAAAACAATATACACATTTTTCTTTAAAGAGGGGCATAATAAAATATATATCACCCTTTCACGTACATCTAGATTTTTCTGTTTTCTCTTTTAAAGAAAAAGGTAATCTCTATCCGTTTAATTTATATCTTATCAAATATATTTATATATTATTTGTTCCCACGATACATAATTGTTGCAACAACCAACATAGTAAATATGTGTGCTTGAATCATAGTTTGTGAAGGAAAACGAAGTTGAATTATTAAATTATAAAGGTATAGAAAAACTGTTTGTAATTATGGTTTAACAAAATAATCTAAGTGTCAGATTTAAACAAACCATCTAGTAAAGTAGTAGTAAATAAATCAGTTTTTCCCAACGATTGATGAACGAAATTATAACCAATGTTGTAACCAATGCTAATATTCTTATTAATGCTTAACCGTATATACAAATATAATGACGCCCTTCATAAAAAGCACAATACATGTAAATAATCAAACAGTCAAAACATTGTTTTAATTTGTCTAATTTGTTACCGCTATAAACAATAATGGCAATATCCAATATTAAAAAATCCTAATTCACAAAATCAAGAAGAGTAAATACCATTTTCTTATTTATATCTGGATTCATTCCGCTATATACCAATAGAATGAAACCATAAACTGAAGTATTTTTCATGCCAACGATCACAAATTGTCATTTCTTTATATTACTTGTTCGATTATTTCGCAGCTATAAACAAATAAAATATGGCCCTACAATAAGCATAGAACATGCAAAAAATCAACACGAAGCAACGCATTATTTTCTATGTGCCTTCAACTTGTTCCCGCTATATTGTAATATGATGATGTCCCCACATAAAATCATAAATCATGGAAATTAATGAATCCCCTTCATACAAGCATAGAATATGGAAATGAACAACAAGCGTATATGCATAGTTATTATTTATCATCTTCTGGTTTCCGCTCGCAGTTCGTCTCATCACCAAGCATGTGGAACCACTTTCCTGTCATGTCAGTGAACTCATGGCATTCCAAAATGGCGGAATCAGGCACCTGTTGGGATAAACAGATAGTTGTATATCACCTGCTATGATGTGTTTCTCCGTGCGTGTAATACGAATAACACCGTGTATAACTATTGTAACCGTATACATATGTACAATAACATGTTGAGCAATTACATTTGCGTCATTCAACTGGACGAAGAAATTCTTCTAAGTTTGTAACTAATGTAATAAACTTTAACATTAAATTACACCTAATGCCGATTTCAACGTATACGTAATTGGGAATCTGTCGGGATAACAGGGGCTGTTATATACGGAAACAGGCTATAATCTGGATTAATGGGATATTTGTATACGTACTATAGCGACTATCGGCAAAATTGGGAAGGTATCTGTGGACTCAGACTCCTGTTTGATAATATGCAATTCTTATTATATGCATTCCTCCCCCAAAGACATCAACAACTGGTTCTAGGCCCAGGAAACGGACTCAAGAGCGTTTCATTAAGCCTGAGGCTTTTGATGCAATCGAACTAAAATAAATAGGTGTAAACTAATCATATGCGGACTATGGCACCTACTGGGATTGACGGGGATGTGGAGAGGGGTCCTTTGCGGATGAATAAGGATATTATTTAACGGGATCGGACATCTATGATAAATTACATGAATAGTTTGATGCGCTATCGGGCACCTGTAAATAATAATAAAGATGAAGATAAAGATGTACCGGCACTAAAAGAGGCTTAATGAATATTAGAATTGAAAAAGGGGGCTAAAGGAAAACATATTTATGTAATATTGCATCGAAGGACCATTCAACATGTTTTAAGGGCATTAATTAAAACAATAAAACATCTGCAGATATATAATCAAAGATTGCATTAAATTAACTCAAAATATGTATTCAATGATTTTTAAGAGTTTTAAATATTTAAAAAAAAAGCAAAATGAACTCTGCCATAACCGTTTAATTTTAAAGATATACATTATACCTTTATTAACAACGATATGGATAATTAGTAATTATATTTTGAGTTAAAATGAGCTGCATGGGAATCTCACTCTAATTTGAACAAGTCATATGAAAAAGCAAGTCATACAAGTTCACTTTTAATTCTGAGTCTCCGTTGAAACAGATGCCAAAGTTTCTTTCTCTTTCTCCACAGAATGAAACCATTTCCCGTCCATGTTCATGAACTCTTGGCATTCCAGAACAGCTGAGTTAGGTACCTACAAAACGAGAGGGGAATGTGCTATGCAATGGTAAGGTGACGTGGGTAACAGTCGAGATATACAAGGTGTTTAAGAAGTGATAATGGAACGCAGGCACATATTGAAAAAAATATGCATTATAACGGATGTCGTCAGATTAGACATAGATTGAATATTCATTTAAGATGACTTTGTTATGTTTTCCAGCAAGTCATAGAATGCATTTAAAATAATTATTACAAGAGGTAAACGACAGCAACTTGCGGTACTTTCAGTATACACTAAACTATGTATATACTCACAAACTGGCTTTATAATGCTTGTGCTCGTAGCATATGATGCTATTTCGCTATAAACTTATTTATTGTATTAAATTTTTCAGGTATGCATACCATGTGTGATACGACATATGCGTTTTAAATATGGTATACCAATTCAAATAAATTAACAGCTTAACTTGTTTAGGTTTAATACGAAAGATAATAACATTAAGGTGAATTTGTACCTATTCCTTAATCGTGGGATTGAGTCATACAGCAGAATAGAGGTAACCCAACGGAAACTCATTAAAGATATGCCTTTTTGCAGAGTATTTATTGCGTGTGATATTGCATATATAGTTGAGTTGGGTACCAAACAAAAAGCAAACCACTTTATTTCCTAAACCGTCTATCTTATACCTTTTAAAGGTATGAACGACACGTAACACAAATAAATATAGCCAAATAAGGTTACCTTTATTCAAACTTATTAACTGCAAACATAAATAACTTTTTGTGGGATATTCATCGCGGGAAATATAATGACATAAGATTGCAGTCAGACTGGACTACTTGTAGTCAAAAGGAACATACATATTGACCGTAAAAATACCTAATCGAGAGTTTGCATGGCGAGAATTATGACATATAGCTGACTAGGAAACCAAAGCAAAAATGAAACTTCTCAAGCGGTGCATATGTCAGACGATGGTGCTCCTATGATATAATGACAAACAGCTGCAATTTGCTAACATGAAATTATGAACTGTAAACCTTCTCGAGCGGTGTATACCTCGGGTGATGGTGCTCCTTTGATACAATGAGAAACATCTGCAATGAGCTAACATGAAATTATTAACTGGATACCTTCTCGAGGGGTGTATATCTCGGGTGATGGTGCTCCTTTGATACAATGACAAACATCTGCAATGAGCTAACATGAAATTATTTACTGTATACCTTCTCGAGGGTATGTATATCTCGGGTGAAGGTGCTCCTTTGATACAATGACAAACATCTGCAATGAGCTAACATGAAATTATTAACTGTATACCTTCTCAAGGGGTGTATATCTCGGGTGATGGTGCTCCTTGGTAGGGTTGTTATCCACCCTGTTGTAGGCACAGAGAAAGGCCCAGCGGCGGGCCTCGCTCATATTGGCGCTGCTACAGTGGAGAAGGTTGCAGTCGAAAAAGAGGACATCACCTGCAAACATATTTAATACGAAGGTAAATATAGTAAACTAAGTCTTTACATATTAAATATAAAATTACCTACAATACACTAGCTCTTAACAAGTTAATCTTGTAGGAGTTTTTATTGCAATCCATACCACTATAAAGTCATGTTTTCCTATGAGATCTGAAATTCATCACATGAAACTGCAGTATGTGACAAATACAAGATAAAGTTAAAAATGAAAGAAATATTGCAATTCAAATTAAATAGTGTACATATAAATAGCAATATGTATACACATACAGAACCTCGCGCATAATAAAGACATTCAAGCCTTTTGACTACCAATTAATTATGACATGCCCAGCAGAAAAGATCTTCAAACATAGCGTCTTATAACAGATTAACCAGGAAATATGTGTCCGTCCCCTCCCTGTTGTTTATCTTTCAGGAGAGTGTTAAATCATTAAGGTTAATCTGGTAAAGTACTGTCCCAGGCAGAAACTACAGGCTATTGATGATAATGATTTGTTTTTAATTACAGGACCAAAATCGTTAAAAAAATGTTTTTTTAGTACAACCACATGCACATTTCTGCGTTGTTTTATAAAACTGGTCTCTACACAAATGTTGTTTAAATAACAGTAAGACATTCACACAATCAGTGTTGCAAAAAACATAATGCTGACACCAATTGTGTTTGAGCCAATACAACCGAGCCCTTATTTAAATTTTGGTATTAGCCTTAAAACAACCCATTGTTGCCCAAAATAATCCAACAGTCTGAACATTCAGCCTTGTTATGACTGCGTTGAAGTTGTCAGCTTCAAATTGTGATTAAAATTATGAGAACTCATCAGATAGATCAACCGCTATAAAACATGTCAACCCTCGTTAAAAATTTCCGAAATGAGCGAATAAGCTTAAGCAGTTTGTCACGTGGTCTTGTTTCTAAGTATTCACATGCTATCAATTGTTGTCAAGAAAAGCATGGCCGACCCACGACAACTGTTTTTTTTACCTGATGAATTTTCATATATTTTTTCACAAATTTTGGAATTGCTTCTTTCAATCTAAACATAAACAGGTAATTGCATAACACCAACATCCATGGCGAGAAAATTCAAGTAATTTTCTAAGAAGGCCATTTCTTTAAGGAAAGTGTTGGTCAAAGTTGTCTATTTGGTGTGAGGCAAACAATTCAGTTGTTAACTTAATTTCTCTTAGATTTTAAATTAGTCACAATACGGTGAAGGAAACAACGTCAGCTCATAACATTATTAAAGAATGGTCGCCTAGGTGAAGTGGAAATGGTGTCCGCCAGGCGATCAGAGTCAAGGGTTCCATCCCTACTGTCGGGGGGCGTTCTTGAGATTTCCCGAAAAGACACCAAGTACTGGTTCTGCCCGAAAAGGACTCCAGAGCTTTTCAATAAGCCTTAGGCTAAAATTTTAGGTTTTAACTCAACTAACATTATTACCTGGTTCCATCTCCACAAACTGCAAGGGGCACACGTGGCTGATCTCATCCACACGTGACACATCCGCCCCGATCTGGTTCCCCACCCGAACATGCTCTATTCGACCGCACTTGTGCGATGACTTCAGTACCTACCAGTGTAAAAAGATACTTGTTAGTATATTTTCGTATTCATGGAAAAATGTAATTTACTGTAAAGGAAAACAACGCCATGCTTAATGCTTATAACATTATAACCGAAATTGCTCTATGTGACCGCATGTGTATGATGACGTCAATAACTACCAGTGTTTATAGTAAAACTTATTTTTCATTTTGTTTATTATATTCTTAGTAGTGTACAATTGCTTCAGCATATGTTTCTCCTTCAAATCGTTTTTTTCTTCATAAATTTACGGTAATTAAAGTACCTACAAGCAGGTATGTGAAGTTGGCTGTTAGATGTTAGCTGTTCATCAGATGTTTAAAACAGAAATGCACAGCTGTGCATTGGGTGTTAATCAGATGTTTAAAATAGAAGTGCACAGCTGTGCATTGGGTGTTAATCAGATGTTTAAAATAGAAGTGCACAGCTGTGCATTGGGTGTTAATCAGATGTTTAAAACAGAAATGCACAGCTGTGCATTGGGTGTTAATCAGATGTTTAAAATAGAAGTGCACAGCTGTGCATTGGGTGTTAATCAGATGTTTAAAACAGAAATGCACAGCTGTGCATTGGGTGTTAATCAGATGTTTAAAACAGAAATGCACAGCTGTGCATTGGGTGTTAATCAGATGTTTAAAACAGAAATGCACAGCTGTGCATTGGGTGTTAATCAGATGTTTAAAACAGAAATGCACAGCTGTGCATTGGGTGTTAATCAGATGTTTAAAACAGAAATGCACAGCTGTGCATTGGGTGTTAATCAGATGTTTAAAACAGAAATGCACAGCTGTGCATTGGGTGTTAATCAGATGTTTAAAACAGAAATGCACAGCTGTGCATTGGGTGTTAATCAGATGTTTAAAACAGAAATGCACAGCTGTGCATTGGGTGTTAATCAGATGTTTAAAACAGGAATGCACAGCTGTACATTGGGTGTTAATCAGATGTTTAAAGTAGAAATGTACAGCTGTGCATAGGATGTTCGTCGGATGTTTAAAATACAAATGCACAGCTGTGCATTGGGTGTTCATCAGATATTTAAAAAAGAAATTCACAGTTGTGCATTGGGTGTTCGTCAGATGTTTAAATTAGAAATGCATAGCTGTGCATTAGGTGTTCGTCAGATGTTTACAATATAAATACACAGCTGTGCATTGGGTGTTCATCAGATGTTTAATATATAAATGAATAGCTGTGCATTGGTTGTTCGCCAGATGTTAAAATAGAAACGCAAAGCTGTGCATTGGATATTCGTCATATGTTTAAAATACAAATGCACAGCTGTGCATTGGGTGTTCATCAGATGTTTAAAACAGAAATGCACAGCGGTGCATAGGGTGTTAATCAGATGTTAAAATAGAATTGCACAGCTGTGTATTGGGTGTTCGTCAGATGTTTAAACTACAAATGCACAGCTGTGCATTGAATGTTCGTCAGATGTTCAAAATACAATTACACAGCTCTGCATTGGGTGTTCATCAGATGTTTAATATATAAATGAATAGCTGTGCATTGGATGTTCGTCAGATGTTTAAAAAAGAAATGCATAGCTGTGTATTGGGTGTCCGTCAGATGTTTAATATATAAATGCATAGCGGTGCATTGGGTGTTTATCAGATGTTTAAAATAGAAATACATAGCTGTGCATTGGGTGTCCGTCAGATGTTAAAATAGAAACGCAAAGTTGTGCATTGGGTGTTCGTCAGATGTTTAAAATTTAAATGCACAGCTGTGCATTGTCTGTTCTTCAGATGTTTACAATTTAAATGCACAGCTATGCATTGGGTGTTCATCAGATGTTTAATATATAAATGCATAGCTGCACATCGGGTGTACGGCAGAAGTTTAAAGTAGAAATGCACAGCTGTGCATTGGGTGTTAATCAGATGTTTAAAATAGAAATGTACATCTGTGCATTGAATGTCCGTCGGATGTATAAAATACAAATGCACAGCTGTGCATTGGGTGTTCATCAGATATTTAAAAAAGAAATGCACAGCTGTGTATTGGGTGTTCGTCAGATGTTTAAATTAGAAATGCATACCTGTGAATAGGGTGTTCGTCAGATGTTTACAATTTAAATGCACAGCTGTGCATTGGGTGTTCATCAGATGTTTAATATATTAATGCATAGCTGTGCATTGTGTGTTTGTCATATGTTTGATATATAAATGCATAGCTGTGCATTAGGTGTTTGTCAGATGTTTAAAATAGAAATGCACAGCTATGCATAGGGTGTTAATCAGATGTTTAAAACAGAAATGCACAGATGTGTATTGGGTGTAAATCAGATGTTTAAATTAGAAATGCATAGCTGTGCATTAGGTGTTCGTCAGATGTTTACAATTTTAATGCACAGCTGTGCATTGGGTGTTCATCAGATGTTTTATATATAAATGCACAGCTGTGCATTGGGTGTTCGTCAGATGTTTAAAATAGAAATAAATAGCTGTGAATTGGGAGTCCGTCAGATGTTAATATAGAAATGCGAAGATGTGCATTGGTTGTTCGTCAGATGTTTAAAATACAAATGCACAGCTGTGCATTGGGTGTTCATCAGATGTTTAAAATAAAAATGCACAGCTGTGCATTGAGTGTTAATCAGATGTTTAAAACAGAAATGCACAGCTGTGCATTGGGTGTTAATCAGATGTTTAAAACAGGAATGCACAGCTGTACATTGGGTGTTAATCAGATGTTTAAAGTAGAAATGTACAGCTGTGCATAGGATGTTCGTCGGATGTTTAAAATACAAATGCACAGCTGTGCATTGGGTGTTCATCAGATATTTAAAAAAGAAATTCACAGTTGTGCATTGGGTGTTCGTCAGATGTTTAAATTAGAAATGCATAGCTGTGCATTAGGTGTTCGTCAGATGTTTACAATATAAATACACAGCTGTGCATTGGGTGTTCATCAGATGTTTCATATATAAATGAATAGCTGTGCATTGGTTGTTCGCCAGATGTTAAAATAGAAACGCAAAGCTGTGCATTGGATATTCGTCATATGTTTAAAATACAAATGCACAGCTGTGCATTGGGTGTTCATCAGATGTTTAAAACAGAAATGCACAGCGGTGCATAGGGTGTTAATCAGATGTTAAAATAGAAATGCACAGCTGTGTATTGGGTGTTCGTCAGATGTTTAAACTACAAATGCACAGCTGTGCATTGAATGTTCGTCAGATGTTCAAAATACAATTACACAGCTCTGCATTGGGTGTTCATCAGATGTTTAATATATAAATGAATAGCTGTGCATTGGATGTTCGTCAGATGTTTAAAAAAGAAATGCATAGCTGTGTATTGGGTGTCCGTCAGATGTTTAATATATAAATGCATAGCGGTGCATTGGGTGTTTATCAGATGTTTAAAATAGAAATACATAGCTGTGCATTGGGTGTCCGTCAGATGTTAAAATAGAAACGCAAAGTTGTGCATTGGGTGTTCGTCAGATGTTTAAAATTTAAATGCACAGCTGTGCATTGGGTGTTCGTCAGATGTTTAAAACAGATATGCACAGCTGTGCATGGGGTGTCCTTTAGATGTTTAAAATAGAAATGCATAGCTGCGCATCGGGTGTTCATCAGATGTTTAAAAAGAAATGCACAGCTGTGCATAAGGTGTTCGTCAGATATTTAAATTAGAAATGCATAGCTGTGCATTGTCTGTTCTTCAGATGTTTACAATTTAAATGCACAGCTATGCATTGGGTGTTCATCAGATGTTTAATATATAAATGCATAGCTGCACATCGGGTGTACGGCAGAAGTTTAAAGTAGAAATGCACAGCTGTGCATTGGGTGTTAATCAGATGTTTAAAATAGAAATGTACATCTGTGCATTGGATGTCCGTCGGATGTATAAAATACAATTGCACAGCTGTGCATTGGGTGTTCATCAGATATTTAAAAAAGAAATGCACAGCTGTGTATTGGGTGTTCGTCAGATGTTTAAATTAGAAATGCATACCTGTGAATTGGGTGTTCGTCAGATGTTTACAATTGAAATGCACAGCTGTGCATTGGGTGTTCATCAGATGTTTAATATATTAATGCATAGCTGTGCATTGTGTGTTTGTCATATGTTTGATATATAAATGCATAGCTGTGCATTAGGTGTTTGTCAGATGTTTAAAATAGAAATGCACAGCTATGCATAGGGTGTTAATCAGATGTTTAAAACAGAAATGCACAGATGTGTATTGGGTGTTAATCAGATGTTTAAATTAGAAATGCATAGCTGTGCATTAGGTGTTCGTCAGATGTTTACAATTTTAATGCACAGCTGTGCATTGGGTGTTCATCAGATGTTTTATATATAAATGCACAGCTGTGCATTGGGTGTTCGTCAGATGTTTAAAATAGAAATAAATAGCTGTGAATTGGGAGTCCGTCAGATGTTAATATAGAAATGCGAAGATGTGCATTGGGTGTTCGTCAGATGTTTAAAATACAAATGCACAGCTGTGCATTGGGTGTTCATCAGATGTTTAAAATAAAAATGCACAGCTGTGCATTGGGTGTTAATCAGATGTTTAAAACAGAAATGCACAGCTGTGCATTGGGTGTTAATCAGATGTTTAAAACAGGAATGCACAGCTGTACATTGGGTGTTAATCAGATGTTTAAGTAGAAATGTACAGCTGTGCATAGGATGTTCGTCGGATGTTTAAAATACAAATGCACAGCTGTGCATTGGGTGTTCATCAGATATTTAAAAAAGAAATTCACAGTTGTGCATTGGGTGTTCGTCAGATGTTTAAATTAGAAATGCATAGCTGTGCATTAGGTGTTCGTCAGATGTTTACAATATAAATACACAGCTGTGCATTGGGTGTTCATCAGATGTTTCATATATAAATGAATAGCTGTGCATTGGTTGTTCGCCAGATGTTAAAATAGAAACGCAAAGCTGTGCATTGGATATTCGTCATATGTTTAAAATACAAATGCACAGCTGTGCATTGGGTGTTCATCAGATGTTTAAAACAGAAATGCACAGCGGTGCATAGGGTGTTAATCAGATGTTAAAATAGAAATGCACAGCTGTGTATTGGGTGTTCGTCAGATGTTTAAACTACAAATGCACAGCTGTGCATTGAATGTTCGTCAGATGTTCAAAATACAATTACACAGCTCTGCATTGGGTGTTCATCAGATGTTTAATATATAAATGAATAGCTGTGCATTGGATGTTCGTCAGATGTTTAAAAAAGAAATGCATAGCTGTGTATTGGGTGTCCGTCAGATGTTTAATATATAAATGCATAGCGGTGCATTGGGTGTTTATCAGATGTTTAAAATAGAAATACATAGCTGTGCATTGGGTGTCCGTCAGATGTTAAAATAGAAACGCAAAGTTGTGCATTGGGTGTTCGTCAGATGTTTAAAATTTAAATGCACAGCTGTGCATTGGGTGTTCGTCAGATGTTTAAAACAGATATGCACAGCTGTGCATGGGGTGTCCTTTAGATGTTTAAAATAGAAATGCATAGCTGCGCATCGGGTGTTCATCAGATGTTTAAAAAGAAATGCACAGCTGTGCATAAGGTGTTCGTCAGATATTTAAATTAGAAATGCATAGCTGTGCATTGTCTGTTCTTCAGATGTTTACAATTTAAATGCACAGCTATGCATTGGGTGTTCATCAGATGTTTAATATATAAATGCATAGCTGCACATCGGGTGTACGGCAGAAGTTTAAAGTAGAAATGCACAGCTGTGCATTGGGTGTTAATCAGATGTTTAAAATAGAAATGTACATCTGTGCATTGGATGTCCGTCGGATGTATAAAATACAATGCACAGCTGTGCATTGGGTGTTCATCAGATATTTAAAAAAGAAATGCACAGCTGTGTATTGGGTGTTCGTCAGATGTTTAAATTAGAAATGCATACCTGTGAATTGGGTGTTCGTCAGATGTTTACAATTGAAATGCACAGCTGTGCATTGGGTGTTCATCAGATGTTTAATATATTAATGCATAGCTGTGCATTGTGTGTTTGTCATATGTTTGATATATAAATGCATAGCTGTGCATTAGGTGTTTGTCAGATGTTTAAAATAGAAATGCACAGCTATGCATAGGGTGTTAATCAGATGTTTAAAACAGAAATGCACAGATGTGTATTGGGTGTTAATCAGATGTTTAAATTAGAAATGCATAGCTGTGCATTAGGTGTTCGTCAGATGTTTACAATTTTAATGCACAGCTGTGCATTGGGTGTTCATCAGATGTTTATATATAAATGCACAGCTGTGCATTGGGTGTTCGTCAGATGTTTAAAATAGAAATAAATAGCTGTGAATTGGGAGTCCGTCAGATGTTAATATAGAAATGCGAAGATGTGCATTGGGTGTTCGTCAGATGTTTAAAATACAAATGCACAGCTGTGCATTGGGTGTTCATCAGATGTTTAAAATAAAAATGCACAGCTGTGCATTGGGTGTTAATCAGATGTTTAAAACAGAAATGCACAGCTGTGCATTGGGTGTTAATCAGATGTTTAAAACAGGAATGCACAGCTGTACATTGGGTGTTAATCAGATGTTTAAGTAGAAATGTACAGCTGTGCATAGGATGTTCGTCGGATGTTTAAAATACAAATGCACAGCTGTGCATTGGGTGTTCATCAGATATTTAAAAAGAAATTCACAGTTGTGCATTGGGTGTTCGTCAGATGTTTAAATTAGAAATGCATAGCTGTGCATTAGGTGTTCGTCAGATGTTTACAATATAAATACACAGCTGTGCATTGGGTGTTCATCAGATGTTTAATATATAAATGAATAGCTGTGCATTGGTTGTTCGCCAGATGTTAAAATAGAAACGCAAAGCTGTGCATTGGATATTCGTCATATGTTTAAAATACAAATGCACAGCTGTGCATTGGGTGTTCATCAGATGTTTAAAACAGAAATGCACAGCGGTGCATAGGGTGTTAATCAGATGTTAAAATAGAAATGCACAGCTGTGTATTGGGTGTTCGTCAGATGTTTAAACTACAAATGCACAGCTGTGCATTGAATGTTCGTCAGATGTTCAAAATACAATTACACAGCTCTGCATTGGGTGTTCATCAGATGTTTAATATATAAATGAATAGCTGTGCATTGGATGTTCGTCAGATGTTTAAAAAAGAAATGCATAGCTGTGTATTGGGTGTCCGTCAGATGTTTAATATATAAATGCATAGCGGTGCATTGGGTGTTTATCAGATGTTTAAAATAGAAATACATAGCTGTGCATTGGGTGTCCGTCAGATGTTAAAATAGAAACGCAAAGTTGTGCATTGGGTGTTCGTCAGATGTTTAAAATTTAAATGCACAGCTGTGCATTGGTGTTTCGTCAGATGTTTAAAACAGATATGCACAGCTGTGCATGGGGTGTCCTTTAGATGTTTAAAATAGAAATGCATAGCTGCGCATCGGGTGTTCATCAGATGTTTAAAAAGAAATGCACAGCTGTGCATAAGGTGTTCGTCAGATGTTTAAATTAGAAATGCATAGCTGTGCATTGTCTGTTCTTCAGATGTTTACAATTTAAATGCACAGCTATGCATTGGGTGTTCATCAGATGTTTAATATATAAATGCATAGCTGCACATCGGGTGTACGGCAGAAGTTTAAAGTAGAAATGCACAGCTGTGCATTGGGTGTTAATCAGATGTTTAAAATAGAAATGTACATCTGTGCATTGGATGTCCGTCGGATGTATAAAATACAAATGCACAGCTGTGCATTGGGTGTTCATCAGATATTTAAAAAAGAAATGCACAGCTGTGTATTGGGTGTTCGTCAGATGTTTGAATTAGAAATGCATACCTGTGAATTGGGTGTTCGTCAGATGTTTACAATTTAAATGCACAGCTGTGCATTGGGTGTTCATCAGATGTTTAATATATTAATGCATAGCTGTGCATTGTGTGTTTGTCATATGTTTGATATATGAATGCATAGCTGTGCATTAGGTGTTTGTCAGATGTTTAAAATAGAAATGCACAGCTATGCATAGGGTGTTAATCAGATGTTTTAAAACAGAAATGCACAGATGTGTATTGGGTGTTAATGAGATGTTTAAATTAGAAATGCATAGCTGTGCATTAGGTGTTCGTCAGATGTTTACAATTTTAATGCACAGCTGTGCATTCGGTGTTCATCAGATGTTATATATATAAATGCACAGCTGTGCATTGGGTGTTCGTCAGACGTTTAAATAGAAATAAATAGCTGTGAATTGGGAGTCCGTCAGATGTTATTATAGAAATGCGAAGTTGTGCATTGGGTGTTCGTCAGATGTTTAAAATACAAATGCACATCTGTGCATTGGGTGTTCATCAGATGTTTAAAATAAAAATGCACAGCTGTGCATTGGATGTTTGGCAGATGTTTAAAAACAAATGCAAAGCTGTGCATTGGATGTTCGTCAGATGTTTAAATAGAAATACACAGCTGTGCATTAGGTGTTCGTTAGATGTTTACAATTTAAATGCAAAGCTGTTCATTTGGTGTTCATCAGATGTTTAATATTTAAATGCGTAGCTGTGTATTTCGTGTTCGTCAAATGTTAAAATAGAAATGCATAGCTTCGCATCGGGTGTTCGGCAGAAGTTTAAAATAGAAATGCACAGCTGTGCATTGGGTGTTAATCAGATGTTTAAAATACAAATGCACATCTGTGCATTGGATATTCGTCAGATGTTTAAAAAACAAATGCAAAGCTGTGGATTGGATGTTCGTCAGATTTTTAAAATAGAAATGCACAGCTGTGCATTAGGTGTTCGTTAGATGTTTACAATTTAAATGCACAGCTGTTCATTTGGTGTTCATCAGATGTTTAATATATAAATGCATAGCTGTGAATTGGGTGTCCGTCAGATGTTAATATAGAAACGCAAAGTTGTGCATTGGGTGTTCGTCAGATGTTTAAAATACAAATGCACAGCTGTGCATTGGGTGTTCATGAGATGTTTACAATAGAAATGCTCAGCTGTGTATTGGATGTTCGGCAGATGTTTAAAACAGATATGCACAGCTGTGCATTGGGTGTCCTTTAGATGTTTAAAATAGAAATGCATAGCTGCGCATCGGGTGTTCGGCAGATTAAAATAGAAATGCACAGCTGTGCAATGGGTGTTAATCCGATGTTTAAAATAGAAATGCACAACTGTGCATTGGATGTTCGTCAGATGTTAAAATTCAAATGCACAGCTGTGCATTGGGTGTTCATCAGATGTTTAAAATAGAATTGCACAGCTGCGCATTGGATGTTCGGCAGATGTTTAAAACAGATATGCACAGCTGTGCATTGGGTGTCCTTTAGATGTTTAAAATAGAAATGAATAGCTGCGCATCGGGTGTTCGGCAGATTACAAAAGAGATGCACAGCTGTGCATTGGGTGTTAATCAGATGTTAAAAGTAGAAATGCACTATAGGGCATTAGATGTTCATCAGATGTTAAAATACAGATGCACAGCTGTGCATTGGGTGTTAATCAGATGTTTAAAACAGAAATGCACAGCTGTGTATTGGGTGTTAACCAGATGTTTAAAATAGAAATGTACAGATGTGCATTGGATGTTCGTCGGATGTTTAAAATACAAATGCACAGCTGTGCATTGGGTGTTCATCAGATATTTAAAAAAGAAATGCACAGCTGTGCATCGGGTGTTCGTCAGATGTTTAAATTAGAAATGCATAGCTGTGCATTAGGTGTTCGTCAGATGTTTACAATTTAAATGCACAGCTGTGCATTGGGTGTTCATCAGAGGTTTAAAATAGAAATGGACAGCTGCGCATTGGATGTTCGGCAGATGTTTAAAACAGATATGCACAGCTTTGCATTGGGTGTCCTTTAGATGTTTAAAATAGAAATGAATAGCTGTGCATCGGGTGATCGGCAGATTAAAATAGAGATGCACAGCTGTGCATTGGGTGTTAATCAGATGTTAAAAATAGAAATGCACTTCTGTGCATTAGATGTTCGTCAGATGTTAAAATACAGATGCACAGCTGTGCATTGGATGTTCGTCAGATGTTAAAATACAAATGCACAGCTGTGCATTGGGTGTTCATCAGATGTTTAAAATACAAATGCACAGCTGTGTATTGGATGTTCGTCAGATGTTAAAATACAAATGCACAGCTGTGCATTGGGTGTTCATCAGATGTTTAAAATAGAAATGTATAGCTGCGCATCGGGTATTCGGCAGATGTTCAAAATAGAAATGCACAGCTGTGCTTTAGATGTTCGTCAGATGTTTAAAATAGAAATTCATAGTTGCGCATCGGGTGATCGGCACAAGTTTAAAATAAATGATAGCTGTGCATTGGGTGTTCATCATATGTTTAAAATAGAAATACATAGCTTTGAATTGGGTGTCCGTCAGATGTTAATATAGAAACGCAAAGTTGTGCATTGGGTGTTCGTCAGATGTTTAAAATACAAATGCACAGCTGTGCATTGGGTGTTCATCAGATGTTTAAAATACAAATGCACAGCTGCGCATTGGATGTTCGGCAGATGTTTAAAACAGATATGCACAGCTGTGCATTGGGTGTCCTTTAGATGTTTAAAATAGAAATGAATAGCTGTGCATCGGGTGATCGGCAGATTAAAATAGAGATGCACAGCTGTGCATTGGGTGTTAATCAGATGTTAAAAATAGAAATGCACATCTGTGCATTAGATGTTCGTCAGATGTTAAAATACAGAAGCACAGCTGTGCATCGGATGTTCGTCAGATGTTAAAATACAAATGCACAGCTGTGCATTGGGTGTTCATCAGATGTTTAAAATACAAATGCACAGCTATGCATTGGATGTTCGTCAGATGTTAAAATACAAGTGCACAGCTGTGCATTGGGTGTTCATCAGATGTTTAAAATCGAAATGTATAGCTGCGCATCGGGTGTTCGGCAGATGTTAAAAATAGAAATGCACAGCTGTGCTTTAGACGTTCGTCAGATGTTTAAAATAGAAATTCATAGCTGTGAATTGGTTGTTCATGAGATGTTTAAAATAGAAATGCACAGCTGCGCATTGGATGTTCGGCAGATGTTTAAAACAGATATGCATAGCTGTGCATTGGGTGTCCTTTAGATGTTTAAAATGGAAATTAAAAGCTGTGCATCGGGTGTTCGGCAGATTAAAATAGAGATGCACAGCTGTGCATTGGGTGTTAATCAGATGTTAAAAATAGAAATGCACTATTGTGCATAAGATGTTCGTCAGATGTTAAAATACAGATGCACAGCTGTGCATTGGATGTTCGTCAGATGTTAAAATACAAATGCACCGCTGTGCATTGGGTGTTCATCAGATGTTTAAAATACAAATGCACAGCTGTGTATTGGATGTTCGTCAGATGTTAAAATACAAATGCACAGCTGTGCATTGGGTGTTCATCAGATGTTTAAAATCGAAATGTATAGCTGCGCATCGGGTATTCGGCAGATGTTAAAAATAGAAATGCACAGCTGTGCATTGGGTGTTAAACAGATGTTTAAAATAGAACAATATAGCTGTGATTTGGGTGTCCGTCAGATGTTAAAAAAGAAACGCAAAGTTGTGCATTGGGTGTTCGTCAGATTTAATGCACAGCTGTGCATTGGGTGTTAATCAGATGTTTAAAATCGAAATACACAGCTGTGCATTGGATTTTAATCAGATGTTTAAAATAGAAATGCACAGCAGTGCATTGGATGTTCGTCAGATGTTAAAATACAAATGCACAGCTGTGCATTGGATGTTCGTCAGATGTTTAAATACAAATGCACAGCTGTGCATTGGGTGTTCATCAGATGTTTAAAATAGAAATGTATAGCTGCGCATCGGGTGATCGGAAGAAGTTTAAAATAAATGCACAGCTGTGCATTGGGTGTTCATCAGATGTTTAAAATAGAAATACATAGCTGTGAATTGGGTGTCCGTCAGATGTTAATATAGAAACGCAAAATTGTGCATTGAGTGTTCATCAGATGTTAAAATAGAAATGTATAGCTGCGCATCGGGTATTCGGCAGATGTTTAAATAGAAATGCACAGCTGTTCATTGGGTGTTAATCAGATGTTTAAAATACAAATGCACAGCTGTGCATTGGATGTTCGTCAGATGTTTAAATACAAATGCACGGCTGTGCATTGGGTGTTCATCAGATGTTTACCATTTAAATGCACAGCTGTTCATTGGGTGTTCATTTTATGTTTAATATAAATGCATAGCTGTGCATTGGGTGTTCGTCAGATGTTTAAATAGAAACGCAAAGCTGGGCATTGGATGTTCGTCAGATGTTTAAAATACAAATGCACAGCTGTTTATTGGGTGTTCGTCAGATGTTTAAATAGAAACGCATGGGCGTGCATTGGGTGATAATCAGATGTTTCAAATAGAAATGCACAACTGTGCTTTGGATGTTCATCAGATGTTTAAAATACAAATGAACAGCTGTGCCTTGGGTGTTCAACAGATGTTTAAAATACAAATGCATAGCTGTGCATTGGGTGTTCGTCATATGTTTGCAATAGAAATGCATACCTAGATCGCGATTAGTAAAATACATTTTGTTGAAAACTCAAACAACACATTCGTGATCGAACTTTTGTATTTTAGATTATTTTGTAATTTTAAGTATGTAAGTGAATTTGCATATTGTTTCCCTTAATGATCAAGGTTAAAGCGACCCGTTAAAACGAGCCAGAGTAAATCAGTATTTATTAAATTAAAAAGCACATATTTCTTTTTTTTGCCACAGACCCATATATTATTAGATTATATTATATTATATATTATATTATATATTAGATTAGAAAAAAAAGATATAGGATATAGGATTTAGGATAGGGGATTAGGGAGGAGAGAGGATAGGAGGGGAGAGAGGAGAATAGAGGAGATTATAGGAAAGATAACAGGAAAGAGGACATAGGGGATATTAGATATTATATTATGGATTATAGGAGATTAGACAGGATAGGAGAGAGGAGAAAGATAGAGAGATAGGAGAGGATATAGGATAGGATAGAGGAGAGGAGAGAGGAGAGAGATTAGAGGAGAGATAGAGAGAGAGAGAGATTATTAGAGGATATTAGATAGGAGAGAGGAGATATATTCTAGAGGGATTATATAGATTATATTATATATTATATTACATATTATATATTATATGATATATTACATTATATATTATATTATATATTAAATTATATATTATGTTATATATTGTATTATATATGATATAATATTAAATATGATATGATTTTATAATATATTAAAATATATAATAAATAATATATAATATATAATATATAATATAATATAATACATAATATATGATATAATAAATGATATAATATAATATATGATAAAATATATTATATAATTATGTTCTTTTATAAATTGAAAGCAATACTGTCTTATCACCATAATGCGTTCATAGAAAGTTTATTCTCTCTTCCCCTTACGATTTACTGACTGAGATCTGACCGAGTACTGACCCTGGAATTCTTCGAGATAGAATTTAATGCGTAATTGCACCTGGGCCGAAATCCGTGTCTATGTTTCTTATGAATTTGCTACACTTACCAGTGTTACATTACATAAGCAGTACTCAGCAACTCATCTCGAATAGGACGCAGCAATATGACCAATCTTCTGGGGAGGAATTCTCTCAAATCAGCCAATGAAAAACTCGGATTTATCCATCGGACCTACTGGCAGGAAAAAATGCCCCCGGCGTTTCATAAGCTATTGATATAGGTCATTTTACGAAGTCAAAAGGTCTGGTCAGGCTCCGACTTTATTTACTAAGAGTTTATGGTAGGAATATTCTTTAATGGGACGAACTGATAAAATGCAGTGATGTGTCATCATGTTTGTTTTTATTTGAGGACATTTACTTTATGTAAAGAAATTACCAGGAAACATTTAGTCAATATGATCACGGACTCTAGATCAATATACACTCCGTGATCTAATATAATACTAAAGTACACAACCCTACTATGGATGTCGGGTCATTCCGAAGGCACCATCATTTAAAAAGTGTTTAACCCGCACATCAGTTGTGGCGCATGGAGTATTGTTCTCAAAGAAATTGGAGCTAGGAACCACCGGTAGGTATCAGTTGCGCTCTGGGAAAACGGAGCTTAATGCATGTGAGTAAAGTGTCGTCCCAGATTAGCCTGTGCAATCTGCAGTGGCCAATCAGGGACGACACCTTATTATGTAATGGTATTTTCGTTTTAAGGAAGTCTCTTGTTAGCAAAAATCCAGACACTTAATCGTTTACTTAACGCACATGCATTAAGCCCTTTTTCGCCGAGTACCATGTAAGCAAATATTCGAAGCCAATTGCCAATCGATTTAACTTTACTGCATGAGCGTTTTACAGTACATGTCACGTGTCAGTTATACTATAATACTCCCTTTTGGTGATGTTCCATGTATAAGCACAATCAAAATATTCACCAGAAATGTTATGCTTCGTTTAATTTCTTTCCATTTCATCTTCATTCATTCTCATGTATTGGCATTAACGTGTTTCTCCGCATCCCCCCCCCCCTCACCAATAATTTTAACGAACCTACTATGTAAGTAAATCGCTAATCCTTACTATTCTACCGAAACAAAGTCAAAAGTGAAGTTGAATAAATGTGGTCTATGTTTTTAAGATAGTCAAAATGACAGGCTCGAGTATTGATTTTTTTTTTGATGTAATTATAGTATTTATACTAACAAGGGATACAACTGGCCACAAATTAAGTCGACAAAGGTTTGCAACAATTATTTTTCTGAATTTCACCCGTGAAAAAGCATTAAGACATAAGATTGCGTGCGATTTCCACGTGTGTGAAGTTTGCCTATTTAGCCTATTTAGTACATAGGTTGAAACATACATCCTATTTAGCTTATTTAGCCTATTAAGCCATTTTAGTACATAAGTTGAAACATACATCATATTTAGCTTATTTAACAGCCTCTTAAGCCTGTTTAGCCCATTAAGCAAGATTATAACATCCTATTAAGCTTTTTTAGCCTATGGAATAACCTGTTTAGCACGTTTAGTACGTCGATTGAAATATACAACCTATTTAGCCCATATTAACCTATAAAGCAGCCCTTTGAACCTGTTTAGCATATTAAATAAGAATATTAAATGGGCAAAAACATTCGCTCTATTTAGCATTTGTATCAGCCCGTTAAGCCTGTTTAGGCCAATTAGCAAGTATATCAAATAAATCACGAAAAAACTTCCGGTCTTGGCTATTTAGTAGCTTCTTCAATATAGTTGTCAGACGATAACTCAAGAACGCATACGCCTAGGATCATAAAACTTCATGGGTTGATTGATCATGACTTGCAGATGATCCCTATTGATTTTGAGGTCACTAGGTCAAAGGTCAAGGTCACGGTGACCTGAAATAGTAAAATGGTTTCTGGATGATAACTCAAGAACGCATAGCCTAGGATCATGAAACTTCATGGGTAGATTGATCATGACTCGCAGATAACTCCTATTTATTTTGAGGTCACTAGGTCAAAGGTCAAGGTCACGGTGACCCGAAATAGTAAAATGGTTTTCGGATGATAACTCAAGAACGCATACCCCTAGGATCACGAAACTTCATAGGTAGATTGATCATGACTTGCAGATGACCCCTATTGATTTTGAGGTCACAAGGTCAAAGGTCAAGGTCACGGTGACCCGAAATAGTAAAATGATTTTCGGATGATAACTCAAGAACGCTTTTGTCTAGGATCATGACACTTCATAGGTACATTGATCGTGACCCGCAGATGACCCCTATTGATTTTCAGGTCACTAGGTCAAAGGTCAAGGTCACATTGACCAAAATCGTATTCACACAATGGCTGCCACTACAACGGACAGCCCATATGGGGGGCATGCATGTTTTACAAACATCCCTTGTTCAAGCAACATGTCCGTGTTAGAACATGTTGTTTAAACAGGATTTTAAACTGACGCATATCTGTACAAAGTAATTTGAAAACCAAATGTTTAGTTTTGCTGTTGTATATGTTAAGTTATTATTGTTAATTCAATTATGAAGGTTGGAGTTAATATTTATTTAAGTGTTCGATGTAGATTTTCTATCAATGGCTTTGTTTATTTCATTTAAATCACCACCTATTACTTTGATGCCCTGAGAGTTTAGTATTTCTGAAATATTTTTTAGAAACGAATTTCGTAGTGTTTTATTATTTGGCGCATACACATTCAGAAATGAATATGCATTGTTTTTCATTTCAATATTAAAACAGTTGTACCTGCCATTTTCATCGTGTGAATAGTTAATGACATCGAAATTTAAATTAGTTTGTATTCAAAATAGACACTCATTTTCTGATATTGTTCCCAAATAAGATAAATATAAGCCAATTTGAAAAATCTTGATTCAGTAAAGCAATCATATTATCAGACAAATGGGTCTCTGGCAAAAAAAGTGATATGTGCGTTTAAATTTAATAAATACTGATTTACCTGGCTCGTTTTAACGGGTCCCTTTAACCTTGATCATTAAGGGAAACAATATGCAAATTCTCTTACATACTTAAAATTACAATCTAAAATACAGAAGTTCGATCACGAATGTGTTGTTTGAGTTTTCAACAAAATGTATTTTACCAATCGCGATCTAGCTATGCATTTCTATTTCAAACATCTGACGAACACCCAATGTACAGCTGTTCATTTGTATTTTAAACATCTGATTAACACCCAATGAACAGCTGTGCATTTCTATTTAAACATCTGCCGAATACCCGATGCGCAGCTATACATTTCTATTTAAACATCTGATGAACACCCAATGCACAACTGTGCATTTGTATTTTAACATCTGACGAACATCCAATGCACAGCTGTGCATTTGTATTTTAACATCTGACGAACATCCAATGCACAGTTGTGCAATTCTATTTAAAACATCTGATTAACACCCAATGCACAGCTGTGCATTTCTATTTTAAACATCTAAAGGACACCCAATGCACAGCTGTGCATTTGTATTTTAAACATCTGACGAACACCCAATGCACAACTTTGTGTTTCTATATTAACATCTGACGGACACCCAATTCACAGCTATGTATTTCTATTTTAAACATCTGATGAACACCCAATGCACAGCTGTGCATTTATTTTAAACTTTTTTCGATCACCCGATGCGCAGCTATGCATTTCTATTTTAAACATCTAAAGGACACCCAATGCACAGCTGTGCATATCTGTTTTAAACATCTGCCGAACATCCAATGCACAGCTGTGTATTTCTATTTTAAACATCTGATGAACACCCAATGCACAGCTGTGCATTTGTATTTTAAACATCTGACGAACACCCAATGCACAACTTTGCGTTTCTATATTAACATCTGACGGACACCCAATTCACAGCTATGTATTTCTATTTTAAACATCTGATGAACACCCAATGCACAGCTGTGCATTTATTTTAAACTTCTTTCGATCACCCGATGCGCAGCTATGCATTTCTAGTTTAAACATCTAAAGGACACCCAATGCACAGCTGTGCATATCTGTTTTAAACATCTGACGAACACACAATGCACAACTTTGCGTTTCTATATTAACATCTGACGGACACCCAATTCACAGCTATGTATTTGTATTTTAAACATCTGATGAACACCCAATGCACAGCTGTGCATTTATTTTAAACTTCTTTCGATCACCCGATGCGCAGCTATGCATTTCTATTTTAAACATCTAAAGGACACCCAATGCATAGCTGTGCATTTCTATTTTAAACATCTGATTTACACCAAATGCACAGCTGTGCATTTCTATTTTAAACATCTGATTAACACCCAATGCACAGCTGTGCATTAAATCTGACGAACACCCAATGCACAACTTTGCGTTTCTATATTAACATCTGACGGACACCCAATTCACAGCTATATTTTTCTATTTAAAAAATCTGACGAACATCTAAAGCACAGCTGTGCATATCTATTTTCAACATCTGCCGAATACCCGATGCGCAGCTATACATTTCTATTTTAAACATCTGATGAACACCCAATGCACAGCTGTGCATTTGTATTTTAACATCTGACGAACATCCAATGCACAGCTGTGCATTTGTATTTTAAACATCTGATGAACACCCAATGCACAGCTGTGCATTTGTATTTTAACATCTGACGAACATCCAATGCACAGCTGTGCATCTGTATTTTAACATCTGACGAACATCTAATGCACAGATGTGCATTTCTATATTATTAACATCTGTTTAACACCCAATGCACAGCTGTGCATCTCTATTTTAATCTGCCGAACACCCGATGCACAGCTATTCATTTCTATTTTAAACATCTAAAGGACACCCAATGCACAGCTGTGAATATCTGTTTTAAACATCTGCCGAACATCCAATGCGCAGCTGTGCATTTCTATTTTAAACATCTGATGAACACCCAATGCACAGCTGTGCATTTATATTTTAAACATCTGACGAACACCCAATGCACAACTTTGCGTTTCTATATTAACATCTGACGGACACCCAATTCACAGCTATGTATTTGTATTTTAAACATCTGATGAACACCCAATGCACAGCTGTGCATTTATTTTAAACTTCTTTCGATCACCCGATGCGCAGCTATGCATTTCTATTTTAAACATCTAAAGGACACCCAATGCATAGCTGTGCATTTCTATTTTTAAACATCTGATTTACACCAAATGCACAGCTGTGCATTTCTATTTTAAACATCTGATTAACACCCAATGCACAGCTGTGCATTAAATCTGACGAAAACACAATGCACAACTTTGCGTTTCTATATTAACATCTGACGGACACCCAATTCACAGCTATATTTTTCTATTTTAAAAATCTGACGAACATCTAAAGCACAGCTGTGCATTTCTATTTTTAACATCTGCCGAATACCCGATGCGCAGCTATACATTTCTATTTTAAACATCTGATGAACACCCAATGCACAGCTGTGCATTTGTATTTTAACATCTGACGAACATCCAATGCACAGCTGTGCATTTGTATTTTAAACATCTGATGAACACCCAATGCACAGCTGTGCATTTGTATTTTAACATCTGACGAACATCCAATGCACAGCTGTGCATCTGTATTTTAACATCTGACGAAAATCTAATGCACAGATGTGCATTTCTATATTATTAACATCTGATTAACACCCAATGCACAGCTGTGCATCTCTATTTTAATCTGCCGAACACCCGATGCACAGCTATTCATTTCTATTTTAAACATCTAAAGGACACCCAATGCACAGCTGTGCATATCTGTTTTAAACATCTGCCGAACATCCAATGCGCAGCTGTGCATTTCTATTTTAAACATCTGATGAACACCCAATGCACAGCTGTACATTTATATTTTAAACATCTGACGAACACCCAATGCACAACTTTGCGTTTCTATATTAACATCTGACGGACACCCAATTCACAGCTATGTATTTGTATTTTAAACATCTGATGAACACCCAATGCACAGCTGTGCATTTATTTTAAACTTCTTTCGATCACCCGATGCGCAGCTATGCATTTCTATTTTAAACATGTAAAGGACACCCAATGCACAGCTGTGCATATCTGTTTTTAACATCTGCCGAACATCCAATGCACAGCTGTGCATTTTTATTTTAAACATCTGATTCACACCAAATGCACAGCTATGCATTTCTATTTTAAGCTTCGGCCGAACACCCGATGCGCAGCTATGAATTTCTATTTTAAACATCTGACGATAATCTTAAGCACTGCTGTGCATTTCCATTTTTAAGATCTGCCGAATACCCGATGCGCAGCTATACATTTCTATTTTAAACATCTAATGAACACTCAATGCACAACTTTGCGTTTCTATATTAACATCTGACGGACACCCAATTCACAGCTATGTATTTCTATTTTAAACATCTGATGAACACCCAATGCACGGCTGTGCATTTATTTTAAACTTCTTCCGATCACCCGATGCGCAGCTATACATTGCTATTTTAAACATCTGATGAACACCCAATGCACAGCTGTGCATTTGTATTTAAACATCTGACGAACATCCAATGCACAGCTGTGCATTTGTATTTTAACATCTGACGAACATCCAATGCACAGTTGTGCATTTCTATTTTAAACATCTGATTAACATCCAATGCACAGCTGTGTATTTCGATTTTAAACATCTGATTAACACCCAATGCACAGCTGTGCATTAAATCTGACGAACACCCAATGCACAACTTTGCGTTTCTTTTTTAACATCTGACGGACACCCAAATCACAGCTATATTTTTCTATTTTAAACATCTGTTTAACACCCAATGCACAGCTGTGCATTTCTATTTTTAACATCTGCCGAATACCCGATGCGCAGCTATACATTTCGATTTTAAACATCTGATGAACACCCAATGCACAGCTGTGCATTTGTATTTTAACATATGACGAACATCCAATACACAGCTGTGCATTTGTATTTTAAACATCTGATGAACACCCAATGCACAGCTGTGCATTTGTATTTTAACATCTGACGAACATCCAATGCACAGCTGTGCATCTGTATTTTAACATCTGACGAACATCTAATGCACAGAAGTGCATTTCTATTTTTAACATCTGATTAACACCCAATGCACAGCTGTGCATCTCTATTTTAATCTGCCGAACACCCGATGCACAGCTATTCATTTCTTTTTTAAACATCTAAAGGACACCCAATGCACAGCTGAGCATATCTGTTTTATACATCTGCCGAACACCCAATTCGCAGCTGTGTATTTCTATTTTAAACATCTGACGAACACCCAATGCACAGCTGTGCATTTGTATTTTAAACATCTGATGAACACCCAATGCACAGCTGTGCATTTAAATTGTAAACATCTGACGAACACCCAATTCACAGCTATGCATTTCTAATTTAAACATCTGACGAACACCCAATGCACAGCTGTGCATTTAAATTTTAAACATCTGACGAACACCCAATGCACAACTTTGCGTTTCTATTTTAACATCTGACGGACACCCAATGCACAGCTATGTATTTCTATTTTAAACATCTGATAAACACCCAATGCACCGCTATGCATTTATATATTAAACATCTGACGGACACCCAATACACAGCTATGCATTTCTTTTTTAAACATCTGACGAACATCCAATGCACAGCTATTCATTTATATATTAAACATCTGATGAACACCCAATGCAGGGCTGTGTAATTGTATTTTGAACATCTGATGAACACCCAATGCATAGCTGTGCATTTCTGTTTTAAACATCTGATTAACACCCAGTGCACTGCTGTGCATTTCTGTTTTAAACATCTGATTAACACCCAATGTACAGCTGTGCATTTCTGTTTTAAACATCTGATTAACACCCAATGCATAGCTGTGCATTTCTGTTTTAAACATCTGATTAACACCCAATGCACAGCTGTGCATTTCTGTTTTAAACATCTGATTAACACCCAATGCACAGCTGTGCATTTCTGTTTTAAACATCTGATTAACACCCAATGCACAGCTGTGCATTTCTGTTTTAAACATCTGATTAACACCCAATGTACAGCTGTGCATTTCTGTTTTAAACATCTGATTAACACCCAATGCATAGCTGTGCATTTCTGTTTTAAACATCTGATTAACACCCAATGCACAGCTGTGCATTTCTGTTTTAAACATCTGATTAACACCCAATGCACAGCTGTGCATTTCTGTTTTAAACATCTGATTAACACCCAATGTACAGCTGTGCATATCTGTTTTAAACATCTGATTAACACCCAATGCATAGCTGTGCATTTCTGTTTTAAACATCTGATTAACACCCAATGCACAGCTGTGCATTTCTGTTTTAAACATCTGATTAACACCCAATGCACAGCTGTGCATTTCTGTTTTAAACATCTGATTAACACCCAATGCACAGCTGTGCATTTCTGTTTTAAACATCTGATGAACAGCTAACATCTAACAGCCAACTTCACATACCTCCTACAAGCGTGTTAAATACAAATTCAATTAAAATTCAACACATATGCAATGACTTCGGTGACTGCAAGTTAAAAGGGACTTATTAGCTGCTTTTAGTATTTTTGAAAAATGTCATTAAATGTGTTAACACACAAATCCAAAACGTGTTTAATAATAGTCATAATTTATACATGTATAACACCAAGGAAAAACGTTAGTTAGAAAATATTCACTTCCCGGGGATTCGAACCAGCGCCCTCTGGAAGTAAAAGCTAGTGCGATTCAACTGCGACACACTGGTTATGTTTATTATCATTTAAAACCTAAATACTACATTTTCTAAATTGTCAAGGAAGAGCGTTACAAACGCTTTATTATTTACTGATTTCGAATGATGATTTCCCATAAATGAATCGATATTTTAAACCTTTGTCTTATTCAGCAGTGTTATTTCGCTTCTTTCAACATTAATATGTATGTAACATAATGTATACATACTTTTTTATATCTTTGCTCAGTATTCTGAAAATCACCGTTTAGATATGTTTCTCCTTCAAATCGATCTTTCTTAATAAAATAATGCTCCCAAGTACATACAAGGGTGTACCATTAACATCAATGGAGTCGCGTTCTGAGAAAACTGGGCTTAATGCATGTGCGTAAAGTGTCGTACTAGATCAGCCTGTGCAGATCGCACAGGCTAATCAGGAACGAAACTTTCAGCTTAAATTGGATTTTACTAAGAAGAGTCTTCATTTAAACAAAAAATGTCATAAAAGCGGAAAGTGTCGTCCCTGATTAGCCTGTGCAGACTGCACAGGCTTATCTGGGATGACACTTTACACACAAGCATTATGCCCAGTGTTATCAGAACCCGACACAATGTTACATTCCAACATTAATATATCTAACTGTTTGAGGGTTGTTATATGCAATACCAAAATTATCTTCTCAAATCGTAATTTTCATTTCCATTTGCACGAAATCTCAGCCACAATAGGGCGAAAGCATATTTGATTATATCATATGGTATACATTTTTTTGTTATATACCGGTTAAGTGGATCATTGTCAATACTATTATCTGACACATGTTAAAGATAACATTTTAAGCAACTATATTTAGTTCACTGACAAATCTAATGACATTATTTTGACGTTAAATAAATTTTTCACTGAACGATTGACATCGAGTTAATGCTATCAAATGTTATCAAAATATATTATTGAAACCTTTAACTGAACTAAAGCAATATATGACCAACACCAAATACCATTTTCAATTGTAAGGGCGATTCATCATATAAATGAGATTCACTCTGGGAAAATGGGGCTTAATGCATGTTACTTAAAAAATTCGTCCTATATTAGCCTGTGCAGTCCGCACAGTGTTATAAGAAGCAGGAGAGTGTAGTCCCTGATAAGCCTGTGTGGACTGCCTGCTCATTTACTTTATACTTGAAGGGACACAGTTTACATGATGATTTTCAAAAGAATTCTCATACATTCAACAAAAAATGGGTACCATCTGTTTAAACAAGCAAAAAAGTAATCCTTCCTAAAACAAATGTTAAATATTGGTTTATAGATGTATTATAGTCATTCAAAATCAGTAAAACAATAAAGCCTTTGTAACGGATTCCTCAATAGTTTTAAAAATATCCTACAACTCATATATAGTATATAATTGGCAGATAAATATTCAAGGCTAATCTGGTACGACACTTTACGTACATGCATTAAGCCCTGTTTTCCCAAAGCACAGTTTAAATGTATGTTTTCATGCTTTAGTTACACCGTGGTTGTACCCAATTACATTTACCTGCAGGCAACTGTTATCCTTGGTGCATTTATCGATGGCGATGAAGACGGTCATCATGTTAGGGAACAAACATCCGTTGTTATACCAGTAGCTGAAATAAATATATGGGAGTTCAGGCTGGTGAAGTGTCATAAGAGTGTTTATAAGTGTGGGTAATAATATGTAGCACTATGTAAACAGTGTAAAAAAGAAATAAAATGAACTTGTAAAAACCTTTTTCAAATATAATGAATAACTTAGCTCAATCATTTACTTTATACTTAAAGGGACACAGTTTAAATGACGATTTTCAACATAATTCTCATAGATTCAACAAAAAATTGTATATATCTTATGTTAAAACAATCCAAAAAGTAATCCTTACTAAGAAAATGTTAAAAATATTGTTTAATGTACTATTATAGTAATTCAAAATCGGTAAAACAATAAAGTGTTTTCCTCAACAGTTTGACAAGTAGCGTAGTACTTACATATAGTTTATATTTCTCTGAATAATTAAAGCCAAAGTGGCGCAGTGGTAGTGCATAAGCTTTTACTTCCAAAGAAAACTGGTTTGAATCCCGGGAAACAGGGTTCAACACTATTTGTATTCAACCGTTTTTCTGTGTTATCTAGTTAAGACTATTCAAGATGTGTTAGTAAACTTAGTAAATGATTTTTTTTTCATTAAACTGACTTCTGTAAACAAAATACTTTTAAATGACTTGCTGAAACAAATTTTATTTTGGAAAAATGTTATGAACTGTAATATTCAGAATAGTTTTTAACAATTATAATGACAGGAAAAAATGATAAAATAAAAAGTTGCCTGTCCTGGATTTGAAACCAGAACCTCTAGAAGCATATTCTGACGGGCTTCTACTACGCAATCTAAGCTTTGACATTAAAAAGTTGAGGAAAACACTAACTTAACCTTTACCACTAAGATGTGTATTTTCAAGCATTTGTAGTTCCCTAGAAAGTTAGATTTAATTAAAGACCATTCTTACTATATTTAAGTTTTAAAGGCTTCATTTCAAACTCTTAGATACTGATGAGCACCAAACAGCATAAAACCTGAACCGACTGCGAGTTAAAGGCTGTTTGCACATAGCCCTTTTCACTAGTTCATATCATGCATACATTCTTTTTTAAAGTACTTCTTATCTACAATATTTGCGGAATCTTAAGTAACAAAGTGCATCTTTCTACTTAACTTTATATTTTGTCACTCTCTTCATAAACAAGAGCTGTCTCCATCGGAAGACATATGCCCCCAAAAATGCTTTTTGAAACCTAAACACAGATTTCAAAACCTAAACGCGGAACCTAAGTTCAAGGTCAAGGTCAAAGGGGGTCAAATTTATGTGCGTATGAAAAGGCCTTGTCCATATACACATGCATACCAAATATGAAGGTCAGGGTTCCCAGCTTTCTGTATGAACAAAATTACCTGATTTTTCCCTGATGGAAAATAAAAATTCCAGGATCACAATTTCGACCTATTTCTTGCTTTATATATCCTCAATAAAATAGCAGTTGCAGACAATAACATGTAGTATATTTATCTGCTGCTATATAAACAGAGAGAACGAGAGAAAGCAGTAGGTATTTACTAATAGTACAATAAGCTACATGTATACTACAAAGCCACCATAGCCATGCAGAGGAATCGATTTGCTGTTTTAATTGTATCGACTTTTTCGACACAAGTCGGGAAAGTCTGATCACACAAAATTCCCTGATTTTTCCCTGATTTCAGGAACTTTTCCCAAATTCCCTGACTGGAAAAAGTTAAAAGTCTTTTTCCAGGTTTTCCCTGATTTCCAGGTTGGCTGGGAACCCTGAAGGTTACATCTGAAGCGACATAGAATTTATGAGTATGTTTCGAGCGGAAACGCAATTTTTTTATGATTCAAGGGCCGTCACTCTGAAGTGCCTGGGTAAATTTGGCTGATTATCGAACTTAACCTAGATTTCATTGCCTTACAAATTTTAATGAAGTTTGGTGAAGATCCGATGACAAGTGGTGGAGTTATTGAGCAGAAACGAGAAAAAACTCATTTTTTTATGATTCAAGGGCCGTAACTCAGGAGAGTTTGGGTCAATTTGGCTGATTATCGAACTTGACCAAGATCTTATGACCTTACACATATCATGAAGTATGGCAAAGATCCTATGACATTTGCTTAAGTCATTGAGCAGAAACAAGAATTAACGCAATTTTTCGATGATTCAAGGGCCGTAACTCAGGAGTGTCTGGGTCAATTTGGCACATTATCAAACTTTACCTAGATGTTACTGCCTTACACATTGTTATGAATTTTGGTGAAGATCTGATGACAATTGCTTGACTCATTGAGCGGAAACTAATCCGGACAGAATAACTAACTAACTAACTAACTAACTGACTGACTGAGAGACATTGTGATTTTAATATGCCCCCAGAACCTATGGGAATAAAAATTCCAAGTATTCATATGTTTGTGGTATATCCTTCACTTTCCAAGACATCATGATACAAGCCTTGTTCTGGGAAAACTGGGCTTAATGCATATGCGTAAAGTTTCGTCCCAGATCAGCCAGTGCCTTCCGCACAGGCTAATCAGGGACGACAATTTCCAATTGTTACAGATTTTTGTGTTTAAAGGGAGCGTCTTCTAAATGAAAATCCATCAAAGGCAGAACGTGTTATCCCTGATTAGCCTGAGCGGACAGCACTGGATAATCAGAGATGACACTTGGAGCAGGTGTATTAAGGCCAGTATTCCAGGATGTGAGTCAATGACAAAGATCATGGTTGCCCACCCATAGTCCTGGTGCCAGATGTGCTTCCCTCCAATCTTGGCCGGCTTCTTCATCAGCTTAGTGTGGTAGTGGTACACCTCTCCTCCAAGAAGCTGTCATATTAATCAGTTAATCCCGTAGATTGCTTTGAAAGCCTTATTGCTTATTGAGACACTCCAGTTTGATTAATTGGTAGTGCAAGTGTTCATGAGAACATTCATAGAGTGAGTTGCAAATTGGGAGTTCATACATGTAATACTCTCATTGACAAACAAAATGCGTAAATGTAAGTTTACCATCAAATTAGGATTCATATCTTTATATTGTGAAGTTAGCCGTGCAGAATTGATAAATCAAAATAAATCAAGATGTAAGATAAATTAAAAGAAATAACAAGATGTGTTTGTGAAACACAATGTCCCCCTATATGATGTTTGACCTTGTAGGATGACCTTGACCTTGACCCTTCACCACTCAAAATGTGCAGCTCCATGAGATACACATGCATTTCAAATATAAAATTGCTAGCTTCAATATTGCAGAAGTGACATTACATGAGCAATTTTGACCCATATATTTGACCTTGAAGGATGACCTTGACCTTTCACCACTCAAAATGTGCAGCTCCATGAGATACACATGCATGCCAAATATCAAGTTGCTATCTTCAATATTGCAAAAGTATTCATAAAATTAGCGATTTGGGCCACATATATTTTACCTCTGACCTTGAAGGATGACCTTGACCTTGACCATTCACCACTCAAAATGTGCAGCTTCATGAGATACACATGCATGCCAAATATCAAGTTGCTATCTTCAATATTGCAAAAGTACTCATGAAATGAGCGATTTTGGCCACATATATTTGACATCTGACCTTGAAGGATGACCTTGACCTTTCACCACTCAAATTGTGCAGCTCCATGAGATACACATGCATGCCAAATATCAAGTTGCTATCTTGAATATTGAAATACTGCAAAAGTGTACATTAAATGAGTGATTTTGACCCATATATTTGACCTTTGACCTTGAAGGATGACCTTGACCTTGACCTTTCACCACTCAAAATGTGCAGCTCCATGAGATACATATGCATGCCAAATATCAAGTTCCTATCTTCAATATTGCAAAAGTTATTGCAAATGTTAAAGTTGGCGCAAACCAACCAACCAACCAACAGACCAACAGACAGGGCAAAAACAATATGTCCCCCACTACTATAGTGGGGGACATAAAAAAAATATCTATGTTTGGAGTATATAAATTTGTTTATGTTAAAACATATTCACAACAATGTAAATATTTAACTTTTAAAACAAAAATAACATATATTTTTTGCCTGTTGAGAGCACTTCAGTCTATTATAAAACTATTATTTTAAAGAACGTTGGATTCACATGATAAAATCTTTCAATCTACCAGTAAATTTGTCATGCATGACACTGACTTACCTGTTCACAGCCTCCCACGACCTTTTCGCACCTAGCCACCATCCCTGTCACATCTACACCAGGGTGATTCCACAGGATCATGTGGGCCTCACGACCATCACCATCAGCAACCTAGCAACAAAACCAACAGTGGTTGCCTAGCAACAAAAACAAGAATAGCAACCTTGCAACAGTAACCACATATGCAATACAGTAGCAATGACAACATTTGGAATCTAGAAACAATAGGAAACATACAAATAACATCATAATCATGATAACAAAACAAAATACCACATGCAACAGATTCATTACAACTGAAGCAAGATGCTACAATAATGACCAATGGCAACACAGCAATAACACAAAATTACCATAACAACAGAAGTAACAGGTAACGAGGTACCTAGAAACATCAACAAAACCACTATACAGAACCCTGGCAACATCAATATCCATCAAGAATCAACAACCTAGCAACACATTACGTTTACACATGTAGCAAAATAACAGTAATACAAACACTGCTGTTACTAACAACAACAATACAAGAAATGAAGCAAAACTATTGAAATACAAAAACTCAAAACATCTTAGCAACAATATTTGCATTCCAAAATATATAACAACGATACCTTTAGAATAAAACAAAATGGAAACCTCTAGGTGAGCAGAAAGATAGCATTACCAACATTAAATCATAAATACCCAAAATCTTAATTATATATTTCATCATATTATTCTTTATTTTCAGCTTAAATATGTCATGTAGAAAATACCTAATGTTTTAAGAAGAAAAATTCTCGACCATATCAACAAATCTGTAGTACCCTGACAAAAAACATGAGTATCACCTATTAACAATTAATTTACCACGGTACATCACAAATGAATTGACATTGGATACGTTACCCCATATGTGTGGTCTAGAAAGGGTCCAGCAAGAATAGCCTTCTCAATGTGTGCTACCTCTTCCTTAGAAAACAACCCTCTGAAAATAACAAACACTACTTTGTAAAGAGATATTACCATTTTATACATTTCTTACATGCAATTAATTCTTGTAGATAAGGGCAAACTAACCATATTTTGGTCTTAACAATTATAAAGTATCACACACTGTAAAGTTAAAATTTTACAAATGAAATACTTAAAGGGTTAAAACAGAAATTCCATTTGTATGAAATAAGTTTGAAACTTTGTGGACAGCTCAGCTTAAGTGATGTAAAATTCAAACAAATTTAATGTCCTGACTAGTGAATGCTTAATGATGGCTTATGTCTCATGGTAGTTATGATGGCTTGATTTCTGAAGGTGATTATAGCTTGAATTAATAGTAGCAGACCTGACGAGTGTGTAACCGTCCTCCTTGAATGCATTTTTCATAGAATCTGTCACAACGAACTCTCCCCCTTCATACTGAAATTCTGAAAAGAAAAGCAAATTAACTTATATTTAGAAAAGAAGCTATAATTTTCTTCTGTACAAATTTTTGGGATGTAAATAACATTGTGCAATACTGAGACAAATGTCTTAGTGTAAAATATAAGCACTGTGCGGCTGCCATAGGTACAATGCAAATTATTTCATATATAAAAGTAATGCATTTAACAGCACAGGTATGAGTATTATATATAATATCTTAAGATATTTGTATAACATCTGACTTATATGTTTGGTACATGTGTAGTTGAGATCTGTACTTGATATATGTGGTATATATATGATATTTGAAGTATGTTCCTTATGTATGAGATTTATGCCTGATTTCTGAGGTATGTGATATATGAGGCCTGTGTCTGATATTTGAGGCATTTTCCTTCGACCGAGGTCTATTTCTGAAGTATGAGGGATGTGCCTGATATCTGATGGATAAGTCTTATCTCTGAGGGTTATCTCTAATATCTGAGGTTTATGTATCTGAGATCTGTGTATGATATTTGAGATGTTTTCCTGACATTTGAGGTCTAATAGAGTCTATGTGAGATCATGTCTAATATCTGAGGTATGTGTATGACATTTGAGATGTGTTCCTGACATATGAGGTCTATGCGAGATCAATGTCTGATATCTGAGGTCTGTGTATGACATTTGAGGTGTGTTCCTAATGTCCAAGGTCTATATCTGATATATGAGGGATGTGTTTGATAACTGAGATATGACGTTTTGTAGCTGGAATAAATAAGCTGGTATGTATAAGTGTTTAGTTAAACTCATTGAATGTCAGTTTTAAACCTTTTCCCTTTAAGTATTACATTTTTATGATACAAATTGTTTAAAGATTTTTAAAAAAATGTATGGCATATAATTAAAGAGACTTGTTTTAATGGGGCCATCCAACAGATAAAGCGTTGTGCGACACGAAACGATATTTTAAGAAACTACGAGGATTGCTTATATAGCTAAACAAGAGCACCGCATAACGCGTGCCACGCTCGGCTACGGGTGCAGTTTTAAATAAATGAAAGGTTGTCAAATTGTATTTTATTTTTTAGAGGTAACAATGACCTCGACCTTTGACCTAGTGACCCCAAAATGGTTGTGGCATGTAGAACTCATCAAGGTGCATCTACATATGAAGTTTTAAAGTTGTCGTTGGAAGCACTTTGATTTTAGAGCCAATGTTAAGGTTCTAGCATGACGCGGACGTCAGACGACACGACGAGCTGGCTATGGCATACCTCGGGTTTTCTCCAAAAATGCCGAACTAAAATTACAACTGCTTTAAGCATGAGCGTTGATGGTCGAGTGGTCTAGGTGGGTGACTTTTTACTCCAGGACCCCAGGGGTCAGTGGTTCCAGCCCTGTTGAGGGTAAATTTTTTTCCTTTTTTTTTAAAATTGTATTCTTGTTTTTTTTACTGGAGATTTTTAGTTTAAATTCATCAATATAAAGCATTTAAAGCATTTAATGACAAGCTTCAATACATGCCAAAATCTGTTGGACGGCCCCTTTAAGTTTTGAAAATGGAAATTTGTATAAAAATAGTCTTAGATTTACAAAAGAATGTATGTATGTATTAAATGCAAACAAGCAAAATATCATCCCTGATTTACTTTATATAACTGTAAAATAATATGCTCATTTATTGATAATCATGATTGGAAATAGGAGGATTAATAAAGCAGGATCATGTGTAATGCTTTTCTTTCATAATTTATTACCAACATAGCGTTTTAACTAAGCAAAAAAAACTTTGTTACCAACAGCTTTTTAACTAAGCAAAAACAATATGTATTACCGACATAGCATTTTAACTTAAGCAAACAAAAACTGTATTACCAACATTGTGATTTAACTAACAAATTAAAAAGCCTGCCATGTGTAGCGATCACTTTAGATTCTAGAGGTCCCATATTGAAATCCTAGTCTTATTTATAAGATGCGCAAAGAATTTAGTGATACTTTTTTAATGGGCTAAATTCTTTGGAACGTCTTAGCGGCGAAGGACCAATTACGTGGTGGAAACCAGAAAGTTTAAATTTCATTAATTTGCGTAAAATTGCAAAATAACAATAACAACTCATTCAGTTTTAGTTCAGAAGTCCATCATAACCTCAAATTCCGTTGAATTGAAGTTAAAAAGGCAATAATTTTTTAGATCAACGTCTGCTTAATTCGCAACACAATTACTAACCTCAGGCCATCTTTTGAAACAGATTTAAATGTCAACCAATCAGAAGAAGGCATTACGGTGTAACCTGTACTCATAATTTGTCTTTTAATGTCATCTTAATAATGCATCAGCGAGTGAATTCGGAATGATAATTTATGTAACGTATAAAAATAAAAGATGTTAATTATTTCAGAACTTGCAATTTTTTTTATTGCTTTTCCTCATATTCATTAATGAGAACTTTTCTGTTTAAATTAGCAGTCCCTGCCCTTTTTAATCCAAGCTGCTGTGGAGCCTTGGATTAAATAAAAAGTTTTAAATAGCCATTGATTCGAAATTACAGTGTTTGAAATAGTTCAAATGTAGTTGTGCTAAATATCAATTTGCATTTTAGATTAATTTTTTGTCAAAGGATTGGGGAGGAAGAAAGCTGATGGAGTTACATTTTCGATCGATGACCTTAATAATGCAGTAACACTAGAAACATTTACGCCTGGATTTTTAATTTACGCCTGGAATCATAAATTGACGCCAAGCTGTATACGCCTAGATTTTACATAATTAAGTCCGCTACTTTACGCCTGGTTTTTAAAATTGAAGCCTGGTTTTAAAACCAGCTCATTTGCATAATTTGCCATATTAAGACAGGTTTACGTGTCCTATACGCCTGGTATGAAAGTCTTTTACGCCTGGTTTTCTGATGAAAACTAGCTGGTTTTTGCTCAATTTACGCCTTAAACCAGGCGGCTGATTTTGTACAGGATTTTTAATTGTCACTTTAGAAAAAAAAAGCTCAACTAAACCAGAAAAGTATAATAACATCTCTTTACTATATAGCGCTCTTCGCTCACAACAGACAAACACAAACTGTATTTTCCGCCGTTTATTATTCACATTTAAATCACATCCTTTACATCGAGGCTGTGTTATCGATTTATATCTACACAGCGAGCGAATCGAGAGATATTGAAAATTTGAATAGTGATTGGATTTAAATTGCTCATGCGTGCAAAATTCAAAGTGTCATACATAATTTTTACGGAACATAACCGAGCAATGATTTATCTACACAGGTATGTAAATATTATTGCAATCCGTTTATATTAAGTGTCTGAAATCGGGGCTTGAATGTTGGGCACAAAATCCTTGCGCAACAATATAGACAAAGAAGGAAAACTTTCCACCATTGTTTTGGTCCTTTCCTGGTTGTACGCTCCTAATATTACCAATAAAAAAATTAGCTTAATATTTGAGAGCATCAACAAGTTGGACTAATTAAAATCCCACAGCAGACACATTTTACTTGATACTTATCTATTTTTGAATCATTAATTAAAAAAAATTAGTATTCCAAACATTAAAGTTTTGTTAGTTAAATGATTAAGTGGCTTTTTTTAAATACAATAATCTGTTAACAAGTCCTATAAAGAGACCATCATTTAATATAAAATAATGTTAATATACCATGCTATATAATAATAATGACTGAGTCACTGATTGCTGTCCTGAAATGGAGAAAAATTGATTCAATCAAAACACCATACCACAATTTTACAATCAATTAATTCCAACGGTAATTTACCTCGAATACTCATTTGTTATCCTACTTTTTTATATAATCGTGACACAAAATTCTATGAAATTCGTATTTACTAAGATGCAATCCGTTCAGATATCTTTCATAAATAAACTTTCAAAACACGGATGCACTTGTTTCACGTTCATGCAACGATTAAATGCAGATATCACAACGATAACTTTGATAACCATGAAATACTGAACTTTAAACTGTACCGTACCGAATTTACGTTATGACCTAATATAGATATGGCTAATTTGTTTACAAGGGAAACAACTGTGCTATTGAAAATATTAAGTAATGGTCACACTATACTAAAATATTTCCTTTACAAATTCAAGGTTAAAGCAATAACTTCAACAACAAAAAACATGCCTTTTCGTAAAAACATTACAAGCTGAATTGAATTAAACTATAACAAAGATAATCATGTAGTATGTAAGAAAGAACTCGACGCGAATCAACGGTTACTGTTTTACGGCCATCTTTTTACCGGCTTCTCTCCAGTTGATGAGAGTTTCCAACCAACTGTCAAAGTCTCCAACTTAAAGGCAATACAGTGAAATTTTAGTACACAACAATGTATTTATATTTATTCTTTCGACAATTGCAATTAAAACCAATATGCCGTGCAACTTTTAAGAAAATTATACTCGACAAAATACAGATAGAATAAGAAAACAGGGTTGCGGCAGGGATTTCAATTATTTTAACCGCGAACATTGTTTTTGCATAAAGGTATGCAATTATATTTGTTTAATTGCAGATTCGCTCTAGTTTTTAAACATGGGTATGAGATTAAAAATGTTGATAATTTTGACCGTATCGAGTTTAAAAGTAAAATTGATACTGAATCTTAAATCCAGTGAACCAACTTTGTTTGATGAACCTAGTGTCGTTTCACGTCCTTTTCAAATAAGGAGAAAGGTGAGAGCAATTATGAATTGTTGCAGGATAACATTTGTTTATGGTTTTATAGTTTGTCCAACTATGAAAATATTATTTTTGTTTGGGCTAAAGAACATGTATTTTCATATGGGTCTTAACAATTTAGATTATTTTGGTTATAAATATGGACCAGAATACTGGTTATAAAGCTGACTTCAAGACATTAATGAAGGATACGATAAAATAAAAATATTTTAAAGAATTGTGCTTTGTAGCAGTTGATTAATCTAGAAAAAGTTAAACTTGCAGAATTTATCGACGTGATTTTGAAAATGAGACTTATTTTAATATTGTGCCGCATGACCTTGCAAACACATTGTTAAAATTTAACTACACAAATCCTAAAATGCCTATTTAAATTAAGAGAAAGAGTTTTATATTAAAGAAAAAGAACAACGAATATGTAATGAATCTAAACAAAATTATGATTTTTCCAATAACGTGAGCTTTTTGTATTTTTTTCATGAAGCAATATTTTCTGGGTATATCGAGGACAAATGTTCATAGAAGTAATTTTACCTTAGCTTTAATGTGCACAACAGCACAGGAGACAAGTGCAAGCAGCAATATTGCATGATATTATATGATAATTAAATTGAATGCGTTTTATTTCACTTTTATTATTGTTTAATTTGTGTTGCAGTGCTATGAGGTTAAATTGTATTATCACTTATATGTATTATAAATATTGCTGGGCCAAGTGTGAGTTGAGCGCTCTAAAACCGGTTTTAACCTCCAATGCTTTACATTAACCGTTCCAAGGCGGTGACCCCAGCTTTATTCTACAATGTGTGTACGTTGTTTCGTATTGAGCCGTACTGTTTGGGCGATTGGTCACTTGCCATAAATAAAGGACCACGAACGTATGTATAATAGGTATGTAATACTGCTGGAGCAGCTGGAGTTTCACTTCATTATTTGTGATATTAAGCCCAAGTTTTCACGGCAGCAAAGTAACATGTGAATATTAAACTTAAATCTTAACAGTAGAAATGGTGGCTGTGTTTGTCGAGTACACCTGTTTATAATAATTTGTATGTTTCTTCGTGTACGCCGGCATAGGCGTTTTCATGTTATACCTGAATAGATGGACGAATTTGTCGTCACGAGAAACCTTAATGGGACCAGCAATAGTGTACGCTGGATATGAACATTGTACCAGTCTTCGTGTGCTGTGTCTATACCAGGTTCGAATATAGCTCAAAAACGTCGAAAACCAATGTCGCCTGGATAAATAAAAGAATAGGCCACATTTATAAATCAAACTTGATGAAACGTGATTAGAATGTTCGTCTCAATAGTATTTAAGGTAAGTTCGATTATGAGTCATTTGCGTCCAAACACTAAGCCGCAAGGACAAATAGAAAAAAAACTGGTTATCAATTTTATGGCCACAGTTATGACTCAACATTTATAAAACTTGGCCAGAATGTTTATCTTGACCATATTTTCACCCACTTTGAATAAAGGTCTAGTGAACCACTCTGGAAGCCTCATTTTTATGACTTAATCTTGAGGAAACTTGGTCGGACTGTTATTCCCGACATTATCTAACTGGATTACAGTTTATGTGCATCAATACATTAGGTTACCAGGTCAAACGTTAGAAAAAATCCTTATTACCACGTTACATTTATGACTCAATATCGGTCAAAACTATTAACTTTACGATGTAATTTGGTTTCCTTGAACTCAGGTGAGCGCCTCATGGCTCTTACGTTTTATATTATTTTATATTGCTGAATTACGTATTCCTTTCGATAAGATAAGAACACTAAATATCCCGATAAGGAACTTTGATTTTTAATTTGGACAATGAATCAATTTGCTGTATTTTGTGTAAAAAACATTCAGTTAAGACACAATTTTCTTCACGATGTAACAGTTAAGGATGATGAAAGTTACAACTACATAATAATACGTACCCAACCCTTTTCCCATCTTTCTTATATACCAATCATTTTGCGTCTACCATTTGGGATCCCTTTGAACGACGTAATTGTATTTCCCGATCGGAAAGAAAATTGCAAAAAAAGAAGAAAAAAGTCATTTTTGGGGAATCCTAAAACTATTCCGTCTGGGAAATGTACCCCCACATAATTTGTACATAATTTATTAACACATGCATGTCTTAAATTTAATATATTCAATTTCTTTGTGTCATTTATCAAGGACTTTAGCATGAGCTAAACACAAGTTTGGCAAATAGGAGCATATATTAGTTATTTCACTTTTACTGACGTAGGACTACTTAAGTGGTCACGCTGTAAGTCTAGCTGTTCTCTAGTTGACGATATAGCACTAATAATCCTGTTCTGTAAAGCACTCTATCGCTCCACTCTTTATGGAAACGGCGTCGCATAGTTAGACATACTTCAATAACTTCAGCAAAGGCACGGATGGGAAATAAGTTGTAAATTATAAAGGGCATCAAAATTGCATTTTAATTTCTTAGAAAATCTATAAACTGTTTTATTTAGCAACTAGTGACACTTATTTTTAAGGGTTAAATATAATTATGTTTTGTATGCCTGATGTGGTGCCATATATTTTCAGACTTGAAGATTTATCACGTAACATAAGCTCGTATTAAATATTGTCATATGTTAACTTATACTGTACTATTGTAGTATTAGCAGATTGAATAGCACATTATAATAATTGAACATACACAAACTTATTACAATCATTTCAGCAAAATTGACAATGTGTAATCTAAACTATAAACTTATAATATGTTGTGTGTGAAAAAAAGTAATAATATTGCATTTCTTTGTTCTTCGCCTTTTTTCGAAGAGTACTGTCACTTATTATCTCGTACCTGATCAAGAAGCGGTACAGTACACACTTTTGATTTGATAATGTTTTACTGTTTGGGACCAGGTTTATTGCAATACTTTAAAGCCTTGTTATGATAATGCCAAGCATCTTGCGTAAGAAAATGAACATTTAAGTCTAGTTGGTCACAAAAATATCAGACATGAGAACATAATATAAACTTCCATAAGCTGCAGAGAGAATTATGCAAAAGCTGTCAAAAGGGTGTAGAGATAGACATAAAGTGTTTGATGCGGAATGCTAGTTCTTTTTTGTTATTCAATATAAAAAACATACAATGTTTATATGTATATGAACACAAAAGCAAGGTGATTAACATCAGGCAGCAATAATGTTCAAACATGTTATACAAGATATGAGTGTATATACATGTTTTTGATCTTGTGTTTTCCTTTAGATTTAAAAATTATGTATGTGTATTTGCTTTGCTTTGGTTGTTTGTGATAGATCAGGGGTTTCAATAGCTTTTGCAAACTATGAGTCAAATGACCCCGTGGTTGAAATTGAAAGGGGTCAAATGAAATTTCCAGGGGTCAAAATACTGAAGTCTAGATATTTTTGTTCCTGTATATTTGTTGATTGCTCCGCAAATGTTTCTTAGTATAACTTGCTTGCTCAAGATTAACGAAAAAACAACATTTTGCTTAATACATAATACATTTTATGTTATTTTCATGGTGACATTTGCATCAAAAGGATGCAAGGTAAATTATTTCGAGGAGTCAAAAGTGACGAAATTGTAAAATGCTTGCATCAAAAAGCAGGATTCTGCTTCAATTGAAATCCCTGATTTATGATCAAATATATAGAGAATACTAGGTTAGTGTTGAATACAGAGAAGTTTATGTTGCGAGGCTTAGAACGCCGGAAGCGCGAGCCTTGTCGAGCGCTTTCGGTGTTCGAGCCGAGCAACATAAACTTCTCTGTATTCAACGCTAATCCTAGTATTCTATTTATCCCATTTGATTTTTTCAACGTGACATTTAACATAAATAGATCTAATAACCTTAACAATAATTTTAATTCAGTCATAAAAGCGCTTAAAATCTAACAAATGTAACCATGCGTAGTGATATACATGTATTTGTTCTGGTACGCAAAATAGTCTTTAAAAAATTCACACACAAACTGTAAAACAAGTAAAAATATCACCATATGCCTACATTCAATTTTACGCAGTATGCGATTTTAACACATTACGACCGCGAAAAGAAGATTTTACTTTACTATAATTCATTTTATTTTCGAAAGAAAATGATCAAAATCAAATATGGCGGCGATTGCTCCTGATAAAATGCTGTCGATGTCAACATATATGTAAACCATCGACGACCTAGTTCTGGCTACCATAACTTTAAATGTCGCTTTTTATGATTTTTGACTGGCGCGACTTTATAGTTATAGACCAACCCCATTAGGAAAGTCAACCAGAAATTCCCGAAAAGTTGACAGTTAACAAAGACCGATCCAAAACAGCTTTTAAATGCAGTTGTTGGCCCAAATCAACCACTTGATTGGAAAGATTGACATTTTTCACATTTAACTGATATATTCTTTCACAAAATACCAGCTTAAATATTTAAAATGTATCTATGATGCTCTTACATATCGAGAAAAACAGCGACGTGACAGACTTTCTTGAAATGCGAATCTCCCGAGATTTCACGGTCATATGACGTTATTTCTATTTTTAATAACAAACCATGTGCTCAAGTGTTTTCAAATTCAGCAATCTGAACGCATCGGACAGTGGGCTACACCACACCGTCTCACTGATGCAAGAAGGCGGCCGTCATATTGGATTTGGAACTACTTTTGAAAACAAGATGGCGGCCCCCTCGGTTCAAACCCGACGTAAAGATGAAAAATTAAAATGTGATTTTTTGTACCTCGTCTGTTGCAAGATTACATTCTTTAAATAATAATAAGTGTAGATCTGTGAATTCTCACAACTTACAAAATTGTTAAAATTTAAAGATGCCATGATTGACATTGAATTAATGTTAAACTTAAAGCGATTGTTCTCGTTATATTTTGTGACGCTACGAGTACGAGGATTGCTTACATAAAGTATAAAATACATCACTCATAATCATTGTATGAGCATGGATGGCCGAGTGGTCTTAGCGGTAGACGGGTCAATGGTTCGAGCCCAGTTGAGGGTTACTTTTTAAATTGTATTCTTGTTTTTTATTGGAGCTTTTAAGATCCAATGTGTACAAGTACATTTATGAATATAGCATTGAATGACAAAAATAATTTGGGGAGTTCTTTTGTTATAGTTTGATTTTGTGACATTACAAGGATTGCTTATATAAAGTATAACATAAACCACTGACTATGGGAGACCTGATGCATTGGTTTAAGCACTTGATTTTTACTCCAAGGGTCAGTGGATCGAGTCCAGTTAAGGGCAATGTGTCAACAAAAGATCTTTCAGATCTGTGCAAATGAGCGTTAAGCATTGTGGGAAACAGACTATTTCCAGCATGGCGCTGGTAATCATAAAACATATGGAAGTGAAAAATGGTAATTTATTATATAAAAAAACAGGCTACATCAAACCTGGTCAGCCATAATATATTCTTGGGTGCAGTTTGTGCTTCAAAAGGAGCCACTTTTCATGCCAGTCTATTGTTGGAATATTCACTGAACACGCTGCAATGATTGTTATCTGTGAAATCATAAATTTAACACCTTCTGAATTTTGTGGACTTAAAAGATTCAAAATAAAACACTGTGAACACTGCAAGGAAACTTACATGGAATGTGTGAGAGGATTCTTGAGGGATGAAATAAAATGTAGTCCGAAGGATTCAACTTTTGGAGGAGGACGTCATGGTATCTTGGACATTTGGCATTTTCATATATTTATTTATCAGTTGATACTGAAAATGCTGAATGTGCTAATCGGCGTAGAAATCGCAACATCAAAGTAAAACGGGTGAGATTTTTACAGCTTAATTATTTCTCTTGACATAATATTGTATGTTTTCCATTTAATTTATTTGCTCATTTTTTTATATAATTAATTTTTTTTCATTCATAACCAGAATAGTTGATGCATGTATAAATAAAAAGATACATGAACAGTGTGTTTTACTTTTTTATGTCTCCCACCACTTATAGTGGGGGACATATTGTTTTTGCCCTGTCTGTTGGTTGGTTGGTTGGTTTGTGTGTTTGTTTGCTCAAGCTTTAAGTTGAATTAATATTTGCCATAACTTTTGCAATATTGAAGATAGCAACTTGATATTTGGCATACATGTGTATCTGATGGAGCTGCATATTTTGAGTGGTGAAAGGTCAAGGTCATTCTTCAAGGTCAAAGTTCAAAAAAACAAAATCAAGGTGGCGCAGAAGGGGACATAGTGTTTCTGACTAATACATTTCTTGTTTTTACATATGATAATTCATAAATCTCTAATTACATTGTAATTACTTTAATCCTTATTGTAGACATTATATTTGATTGGTTTAATAATAATGGGAATAATATATTCTAACAATTATTTATAACATATAAATTAACATGCAACAGGAAGCATTCCAGAAATGCCCGCGTGCTCGAAAGTGCCCTTTTCACAAAATACTTATGATCATCATCACAATCAGCAGCAGCATTATCATATTAATCATCATCATCATTAGCAGCTGCATAATTATGTTGTATGACCAGAATTCAATACAAAACAAACACAACCACTACAACTACTACTACTGCTACTACTACCAATTAATTAACTTCTACTACAACACGAACAACAACAACAACTACTACTACTTCTTCTATTTAACTTCTACTACTAATACAGTGCTCCAGCTTGGATTTGAAAAGGGCAGGGGGCTTATTCGACACGCAGTATTTTGTGAAAAGGGCACTTTCGAGCGCGCTGGCATTTCTGGAATGCTTCCTGACAAAGTTCCTGTTGCATGTTAATTATATAATAAATTATAATAAATAATTGTTAGAATATATTATCCCATTATTATTAAAGCAATCAAATATAATGTTTACAATAAGGATTAAAGTAATTACAATGTAATAAGAGATTTATGAATTATCATATGTAAAAACAACAAATTTATATGATGGGACTTGGGTATAAGAAAATTTTGTGAGGTTCAAACAAGAAACCTGCTGGATAATGAAACCTCTCATTTTATGACAAAAGAGCTAGATTATAGAGTATAAAATAAGTATAAAATTGTGGAAGTTACCACACAAGGATCATGTGTTCCCATTGTTGTGCTCAGAAATGCTTCTGGATGGGCATACACCAATGAATACTTTCCTTCAATTATTTCTTCTAAAGGCACATTAAACAATTTTCGCCCTAAGCAGGAATTCCAGACATCCCCCCCATCCCCCAAGATGTTTCCTCCCCAGACATCCTCTGCGACGTTTCCTCCACAGACGTTTCCCTTCCCCCATTTTAGTTTCAGTGCTGACGCCCCCCCCCATAAATTCATAATTGTTTGTTTGAAGTATAATCTTGATTTATTATCAAAATGATTAGTTTGCTTATGAAATCTTTAATTAACTTTATCTAGGAAGCATCTTGTTTGTTGTTTTCTTTGGATTAAGAATTCATTTTTTGTGTTAAACTGTTTAAGGAATGCATGTAAATCATTAGTAAGTGCATGTTGGTATACTAGTTGAATAAATGAAAATTTCTCAAAATCTTACTGAGTATCTGATACATGTTGTTGTTTTTAATCCAATTAAATAGGATCAATTGATGAATTATTTAATTTTGAGTAAAATTGGGCTGGGTTGTGGAACTGTAGTTATTTGTTGTTTTTAATCCAATTAACTAGGGTCAATTTGTGAATTGAAAAATGGTAAAATCACATTTATATTATTAATTTCTAACATGTTTTCATTGTAACAGTTAAATATGATAAATAAATAAACTATGTAACTGTCAATTTTTTCCATGGATTCATATGTATATAATCAAATTATTGAATGCCACTGATATTTTCATTTTTACTTATAGCTAATTTAGACTAATTACAACAGAATTACACTCTTCTTGCAAATTATTTCATTATTAATAATATAATTAGCAAATGTAATCAGAACATATTGATATTTTAATAATTCAACTCAATAATTGTAAATATTTATTGTATTTAAATTTGCCCAAAAAAACTAGGGTAGGTAGGGAATTTCATTTTATTTTTTTATTTTGAAATTATCTGTGTTGACAGTGTAAAATATATTTATAGCTTCTTCAACATCAGTTTTACATTTTATGACCTGCAACAGATTCTATGCTATTTTTTTTACTATGGTAAGTCTTTAAAGTGTTATTTATTTTTCAACTACAGAATGTGCTTATCTCATCAAATGAATGCCTATCCCACTGTAAAGATGTCACCTAATCTAAATTCATTAATACAATAGTTATAATTGTTATATTTGTAACATACTATTCCACTTAAAATGACCATCAAAGAACATCAATGCTGTGCTTTTACTAAATTTTTCAATGATCTTAATTATTTAAAGAAAAAATTTCTATCAGGCATTTATAAAAACAATTATAATTCGATCTTTTTAATTGGTAAAAATTGTTAGAGGCTTCCCTAAAAACAACCATCAAAGAACTTTAAAGCTTAGTGCTTTAACTAATGTATCCATATTTTCCCACTTGCATATTATTTGTGTTAATTTGCTCCAAATAAGTTCAACTTGTAATATGTTGGTACAATTAATAAATTAATATTTTTATGCCCCCAAAGGTGGGCATATAGTGATTGTACTGTCTGTCCGTCTGTATGTCTGTCCTTCTGTCACACTTTTGTGTTTAGGTTTCGAAAAATGCTCATGTCCCTTGACATATTACCTACATATTTGGTATGCATGTGAATATGGGCAAGGCCTTTGGATACACACACAAATTTTGACCCCTGTGACCTTGACCTTGAACTTAGGGTCCACGTTTAGGTTTAAAAATCTGCGTTTAGGTTTCGAAAAATGCTCATAACTTCTATGTCCCTTGAGATATAATCTTCATATTTGCTAGAATGTGTATATGGACAAGGCCTTTCCATATGCACACAATTTTGACCCTTGTGACCTTGACATTAAACTTTGGGTCTGCATTTAGTTTTCGAAGTCTGCGTTAAGGTTTCGAAAAATGCTCATAACTTCTAGCAAAGCTTTCATAGGGGGGCATATGTCATCCTATGGTGACAGCTCTTGTTTTTGAAACCTTCACTTGGAGAATTTAAAGATACCATTTGGGGAAAAATATAACTTTTTATGCCCTTGAAGGGTGGCATATAGTTTTTTAACTGTCAGTCAGTCTGTCCGTCCGTCCGAAAACATTAACATTGGTCATAACTTTGATGCATTATTACTTAAGCAAAGTTGAACTCTTAAAAAACTCGATTACTGGGGTACTGAATTTTTCATGTTTGTTGCTTGCAATTTACTGAACATAATGCAGGTGAATAAATGCCTTGTCTCTGTACAGCGAGATGGGTTTTTTTTCCATAAATATCCAGGTTATTTTGTATAAATAAGACCTCAGAACATATTTATATAGTATAAAATGAATTCTAAGCTATACATCTATGATGATGACATTATGTGTTTCGCTGTAAAATAAAATCTACAGAGAAAATAGACTACAGCCGCATGTCACAAGAGTTGTTAATGGCATTTTGACAGTATTGCCCCTGACTTTCGCCCATTTTGAAACATTCTTATAAAAAACTGAATTTGTTTAGCATGCATAGGGGATAGAGGAGCATTTGTTGGTGCCTTTTAAAAAAGTTGTTTCATGGTGTGGAAAATTGAGTTTTAAAATGTATACACAATGCCTAAAATGAGGCAAATTCCAACAATGTCTGTGTTTTTTCATTTAAAAACATGAGATGTGTTTGTCAGAAACACAATGCCTCCTATTGCGCCGTTTTGAAGTTATATATTTGACTTTGAAGGTTGACCTTGACCTTTCACCACTCAAAATGTGCAGCTCCATGAGATACACATGCATGCCGAATATCAAGTTGCTATCTTCAATATTGCAAAAGCTATGGGCAATGTTAAAGTTGTCAGACGGAAGGACAGCAGACAGACAGACTGACAGACAGTTCATAAACTATATGCCACCCTGACGGGGGCATGAAAAAACTTTGTTCTTAATTGGTTTATAGGTGTAATCTGTGTCTCCACAATATTGGAATTACCAATTTACACTTAAAGCTAAAACAGGGCTGATTCATTATATCCACGACCACGTTCATTCCAATACTTATTGGTGATATATGATCTTGAAAGGATTTTTAATATGTCATTTTTGTAAGCACATATAAGTTGGTTTTACAAATTTACTGAGTGTAAACTTTGGGCACTTAAATAGCTCTTATGTTCTAATTTACATTAACACTTTCAAAATTCAAAGTTCAGAATGGTAATTGTTCTCTTATTGCCAACAACTGCATAGATCTTAACATTATAAACTGGTTGTTTTGTCTTTATTACTACTTTTGTATATTCTTTTGTATTGACCTCTTTATATTATATTTCAACATAAATATCCAGTAATTGTAGATCTCAGATGTTCTGTGATGTAAATGTGTATGGTTCTTGTTACTTGTCACACCCATATCAATTTCATAATGCCTTAACACTGATATAGGATATTAGCAAACTGAACATTGTTACATTGTCGCTAATTTTAATGGCACTGGATTGTTTAAGGCTTTAAAAAGCTAGTTGCCTGGCCGGAATAACAACATCTTGAATTAAGTTGCCTAGGCTTAAATATAAAAAATATCTTCCAGAAGTACTGTATGGTTGCCATCATCATGCACGGAAAGAATCGTTTTTCAAATTCAATTGAGCTCTCCACTCATTCCATCCCACAAAACCCTTAGGTGTCTCAATACTGGTAATATTAAACCCCACTGAGGGCGATATGGCTTCGATCCATACACAGTTTGTGACCGCCTGGCTGGTCACTATAATGCCATTGGGACCAAAGTGGAGTTTACTATTTCTTATATTACACCGACGAGTTTTCCCTATACCACTGTACAGTGTTGTAGGATTGTTTATGGTTTAGAACCTAATATAAATGGATTAAATCTCAAAGTTTGTCGCCCTGCAGAACATCAGCAATGTTGTAATTAATGTAATTTAAGAAATACTGAATCTTTTAAGTTTTAATTATGTTGTTATTTTCACTTCAGGAAACAACTAATTGGCTTTCTAAACATTTAATTAACATTTGGATATTTTTTGTATGTAATGACAACTAATGTTAAACAATAACAGAAATAAATATTATATTATTTTACTCCTCAGAGATATTGGTCCTTCTATATCTATATTATTGGTCAATTTAGTGCAAATTTATGGTGTATAACCCGAACTATATTTTCGGTGTAATATCTTCCGCATAGAGGCGTTAGACATATCCTTCCACCAAATACACCCGAGAGACGATCGCCCTTATGGCGGAATTGTCCGAGGATTCCCGATTGCAAATTCAGAATGACATTTCCCGGTATTTTAATTATTCTGGCTTATTTTGTAAACAAATTGTAGTGTCAATACAAAGTCAAAGTAAATATTATATAAAATTACCTGATTCACAATGAAATCAGTCTTATAATCCACCAGACGTAAGTTGTTAATCACAAATAATAAATTTCAGAAAACGAAAGTAATGTTTACAATTTCAGCATAAAATGTCAAGGTCCATCCCAAAGTATCCAAATGAAAACTCGTCACGTGACAAAGCGACAATGGCGTCGAAATTGTGAATTTCAGACTGATGAGAGTTATTTTCATCTATTGTAAGATGCATTTGAAACATTTGAACCTTAAATTATTCCTCGATGCAGTAATTTATATTCATTCACCAATATATGTAGAAATCTATCAAAGAAAATGAGCTTTCTTTGATTTATAGCGTGACATAAATATGTTACGACTCTGGTTGACTTTCGATACGGGGTTAGCTTCAGCGTACAGGTATGTCAATACTATATAAACTGTACGCTGAAGTTTCTTTAGCTATCGACGACCTAGTTCTGGCCACAGGTGGAAGTAACGTACCTTGAATAGTATTTTTTTTAGGAGCCCAATATATTCAAATAAATATATAAAATCATGTTTAATGAGAAAAAAATTGACAAAGAGCCATGAAAAAAATACCCACCCAAAATATTGTTTGTAATTGTTTTTGTTTTTTTGCAGTATGGTAGTTCTTATGAATGTTTTAGATTGCATGTTTAGATCTCTTTACTATGATGCTTCACAATAGACAGATCAAAACCGTCCTGCTTTGGTGCTTGGTAAACTATTATACAGATTCATTACTTCCGGTGGTGGTATTTGTTGTATTATTTTTGAAATTAACACACCATCGTGTGAGATACTTAACAATGCATATCAGCAGTTCTTGTAATTGGTAATGCCTGATTGGAATCAAAGATAACAATAATGATAAGTTTGGTAATGATGTTATGATGTAATTATGAAGGAAATCATGTAATCGAATTATGCCATATTTACTGAACAAGGAAAAATAAAGTAGCATTTAGACATAACTATTGTATTGTTTGAAGTATAATGTGAAACACAAATCAATCATAAAGAATAATTAAGAAAATAAGTGATGGTCTGTACGCAGTTCTGACAAACGCTTAATCAGTCGATATGTCAAATATATGTTGGTTTGCATGGTAACTGAAACCTATATATAATTAAGCAAATTGAACTTTCAAAATGCTTCTTTCGTAACAACTAAAAGTAAACAAATGCAAAATTGTCAATTGACTCATAATAGCACCAAACAACAAAAGTTATCGCATGTGTGCTAAACCATTAACCTCACGACAGTAATCGTGTATTTATCATTAAACGGTTACTTATAAACAGTAAAGCTTTAAAAGCACATGACACTTGAGTAATTTAAATACGGTCATTATTTCATCAAATTTCTTGTTAATTAATATGGAAAGTATCTATTTAAATGCAGGAGTGTCTGGTTCAATCCTTCAGATTCAAATTTTATTATCATGATTTTGGGATTTAAAATGTGTTGTTATGGTTTCAAATTTCAACACTTAATGTCATGAAAACATAACAAAATGGCGAATATATTCATTAGGACTTCATTTCTTAACTTACAAAATATCAAGGAAGCATGAGAATCATATTTAGAACAAAAGAAAGAAAATGACAGACTAAAACGTAACCTTTGGGATCATGTACAATACCCTTCTTGTAAAAAATATATTTCAGGCGCATTAAATGCAGCGTTATTGACACTGTATTTAATGCACATAAAATGCGGGGTAAATACACTTGGATATTTTGTCTATATCTTTTACTGCATATTTTACAAAAAAGAGGCATCAATAAACTTGACAATAAAAAATGTCGTCCCTGATAAGCATGTGGGGATGTCACATGCTAAACTGGGATAACAATTTAAGCACATGTATTTAGCCCCGTTCATTCAGAGCGAGGCTTGCATATGGTAGAACCACCTCAACGAAAAAAAAATTTGTCTATACAAGTCCCATATAATCAGTAAATGTAGGAATGTGTGCATACAAACACACCAGTAACAATGCTTGATCAACAAACAAATGTATCAAAGACCAGCAGCAATAACGAAATTTAATGATAAATGTAACTGCACATGTAATTGGTCATCATTTATAATAATGCATGCACTTTCTTCTTTTTCTTTGCGATCTAACTCTCTGAGCATGTGTAACTGTGCGCTGCAGGTCCAGCAAACAACCGTAGAGCTTCCCGTGCATAGTAATCTTCTTCGTCAAGATCTAGCGCCTGAGGCAATCGTGTAGTGGGCAGGACTGCATTAAATGTTCTGGTGTTATGCCGTGAGGCTGACAAGGGCTCTGGTCTGATTAACCAATCCTGAACTTGGTGAACAATTGATGGTCAGTGAGGTTGTGGTAATGCATGTACTAAAAGTGGCTGTGCTTTCAAAATGACCATATGCTTCACTTGCAGAAGTGAAATGAATCTATCATACATATGAGCCTCGCTCTAAGAATGGGGCTTAACGCATGTGCATAAAGTGTCGTCCCAGATTAGCCTGTGAAGTCCACACTGGCTAATCAAGGGCAACACTATCCGTTGTATGGATTGTTTTGTTTAAGGAAAGTCTGTCTAGAGGGAAAGTGTCATCCCTGATAAGCCTGTGCAGACGAGGGCTTACGGGGGATCTGGTCGTGATAACCATGCGAACCATGAGAGAACTGCGAAGACGCCGTCATGTTCTTGTTTTGAAGGTTGGCCGCCTCTCTTCTGTAAAAACACAGGGAAAATTTGACACGTACAAACGTGCTTTGTATAATGGAATACTTATTGGATTTACAGATAAAAATGGTAAAAAAAACTATTTTAAACAATTCAATGAATCTGATCCTTTCTCTTTGAGCAATTTTTTACCAATCATCGAACAAAGGTGAGATTTTACAGTCGTCGTAAAGTGTCGTCAAGATGAGCTTTTGCCGTCCTAGCAGGCTAATTAAGGATTACACTTACCGCCTATACTAGATTTTCGTTAAACAAAAAATTCCATACGAAATACAAAGGCTAATCTAGGACGATACTTTACGCACATGCATTACTTTAGCCCTGTTTTCCTAGAGTCAGGCTCAAGTGTGTGACAAGCTCCCATGCTTCTTACTTTGACCCATGACCCATGATGGACTGCTGACTCACCTGTCGTGACAATGAGGTAGGCACTCTTGTAGTTCATGCCGATGGTGTTGGTCACAATGCACGTTACCAGCCCTCGTCCTAACGACTCACGTTACGCAGCACGAGGTTCTGAGGGTCATCGATCGTCTTCATGTAACCTGATTGCTGCAAAGGGCCAGGGAAACATGCATGTTAGCAAGATGTCACAGTACTGAGCCTCATAAAGTTCTTGCTCAGTGTTTGAGAATGTAATTTCAGTGAGAATGACAACAATAGCAAGTTTAACAGACTTTAGTTTGATGGGGACGACATGAGATTAACATCAGTTAAAAGTTATTATTTCATCAAAGTTTCACATAGTGGTGTTATTTAATCAATTTTTAACAGATTGATGTTATTATATCAATGTTTAACAGAGTGGGGCTATTTGATCAATGTGTAACACATTGGTATTATGCAATCAATGTTTTTAAGACCGGTGTTATTTTATCAATGTTTTACAGACTGGTGATTTTTCATCAAGCTGGGATGAATACATCTGTAAAGTGTATGCACCCTAATATGGACAAAGAAATTATTTTTCATAAGAACATATTTATACCATCCTTCGATAATTGCACAATACAAAACTTAAAAAAACTAACCCATTTGCAAGTCTCAAGGTCATTAATGTAGAGATAACCAAATGTCAGATCAGTCAATCATCAGCACTTTAACTGTAACAGTTCATGAAATTTCTCTCCAACATTTTTCAATTAACACCACAGATTTCAAAGAGGTTTCACTATTTTGTTTACTTTCGAAGCAATAATACAAAACTCATTTGTTCATACAACTTATAAAGTTTGATGTACTACTGATTAACTACTTATTTACTACTAAGGTTTATATTTCTCAATTTATGAACAACATGATTTTTTTTTAAAACAATATATATTCTTATTTTTACTGTCAGTTAATAGCTAACGACTGTCATGTAAAGTTTCAGTTTTATACATTTAAATCTTCAAACTGAACACTAACTATTTATTTTATGCTTATAATTATGATATGATGTACTTAAAGCTGCCAGTTTCGTAAAGTGTTACTAGACGTTAATACCCGCAAAGGCGTATACAGTATAATCATGGAAACTAAACACACCTCCATATCATCTAACTTGTCAGATATTTTTCTCTTTCAAATCTTGTTGTTATAGACGCAATCATCTAACTTAATTGTTAATAATCATTGTTATGGACTGAGTTTCATACAATCACCTTATTGTAATGACTTAAACTGGGTTCGGCACATTTTCCAACCAAAGATCTTGTAAGTAAAAGACACTCTGTCACTCCCTATGACAGCATTCATTATATTCTTTTGAGAACATATGTATCTCATGCAAAGATGGGACATGTCTAAGCATATGACTATTTCAAAAGCCATAGGACGTAGTTAATGTTTTAAAACATATTTTAGGGAGATATATTTAAAACAATTTATTTGTTTAATTATTTAGAATATTCCATGTATTTTTTATTCAGTCCAAATGTTACTATACTTCTACCATCATATCAGCTTAAATGGCTAAACATGCAATTTTAAAGAATATTAAAATAATTGTTACTAACAAACAATAATATTTGCACATCCGCTGATCGCCTACCTGCAACATCTTGACATTAGGTGTCCCCTTCTCACTGTGCCGTAACACCACAAACTAATAAACTCGATGGATAGTTCTTTGCTCTTTATTCAGTTGTTAACATAAAGTTTCCAAGTCAAGGTACTTCTGTAAATTAGTTTGTTAATGCAAAACTTCAAAGTCCATGTAATTTTCCAAGTAACTAACAACGCTTCCAAGACATGACAAAATCCGTGCAAATCCACCCAGACAGGACCCCACCCCACCCCACTTGGGGTTGGGTTCTGAAAATAACCTGTAGAGTTTCTCCTATGTCTTAAATCCTTCCTATTCAAGTGTCCAAAAAGCATTCTTTATATACATGTATCGTTACATAAACATGTCAACTTGATGGGTCAAACCAATTTGTTTATTAGCTGGTAATTACAACGATACGGAACAAACATCTATTAACCTAGCAATCCTGTCATGATCTACACTTTAAACGAACTGAACTTGTGCGTCTACTGTCAACAAATTAATGAGTTTCGGCCATACTGACGTAAACCAGGGCATGCATTATGATCAAATATACACCAATTATGAGACATCACGTACGAGTCATTGACCTTGTAATGCTGGAACCACTGTAGGAAGGGTTGAGAGTCGCTAAGTATGATGTTGCAGGTAAACCTAACGGTGTCACCCTCTATTGCCGTCTGGTTATCTATCTCTTCGACGATGGGCGCTACGGGTGTCCGCTCTGTAACGTTATGATATAATATCAAATCTTAATATCAGACGCGCTCTGAAAAATAATGGGGCTTAATGCATGTGCGTATCAGTCCACTGTTATCAGTCCAATACCCACCAGCCCTCTCCTTTCTATGTAACAAGTTACACATTTGCCTGTCAGAATCAAAGTGAAAATGTCCATATGCAACCAGCATAAAATTAGAACGACGTGGGAGTTATGAGTAATTCAATAACTCTTCAGGCAAGCCTACAAATCTTCGAACATACCGAAAACCTTTTTTTCAACAGGAGACATGTTAGCAACCTTATGATTAAAAAATATTGATTCTGATTAAAAAATATATGGAGATCTTAACAGATACAAAACCCTAAACCCTTATGACATTTAATGACACTGTCTCTATTGTGTCACATACATTCAAAAAAATCCATCAAAATCCACAAACGTATATCACCTTTCTTGCACACAATTCTATGTTGTATGAATCATTTGGCAATCCGTGACTACTAAAGATCAGTCACCTCATTACTAACATCACGACTTGGTGGGTTGGAACATAAACACACAAGTGCAAGTGTCACTTACGGAGCACTTCGACAGTAAAGGTCCAGCTGATGGCACCATAGAATTTGGCGACGATGCACATGTACTGTCCCATGTCCGCAACTGCCATGTCATCTATCGTCAACCTCCACCTACTGTTGGACACATACTAAACAACAGCCGCAATAGTCATGGTAACGGTGAAAGGTCGTAAGTGTTGATGGTCATGAAAATGGTCTAGGGCCAATATGGATTGATGGTTGTGACGATGGTCACCTCGTTTAGGTTGATGGTTATGACAATGATTAAGCGGTGTTTCAAGTTTTTCTACAACTGTTACTCACATGACTGGATTTTTGTTAATATGTTTATTTGCTCTCAATTGAGCATCATTTGATATAAATTTGAAAAGCATACAATTCAATACCCAGAACTTAATAGCCTAAATATAAGCCGTCGATAATATACTTAGATGGCTCTAGCCCACCACTACCCTCTTTGACAGCTAAATCACGATGATAATCATAGAATGTTCAGAGCAACGGGTATCCCCAGGTTGCCAGACCTCTACCTCACACGAGACCGTGAACAAGTAGAACATATTTATGCTATTCAATGGCCACCAAGCCGTGACGTGATCTGCTCTAACAATTGGTGCTGACTTTATAAACGGCCCATTAAATTGTTTTACCACTAAGGCACCAACGTTGTCAGATTTTCTGAGAAGTAAATTATTTACTATGGCAGATGGTATTTTCTTTATAATAACAATCATAAATTACACACATTTTTTATAAAGTATCATGCGCGGTGTATACATCGGTTGCAGAATCACAACAGAGTAAATAAAATGATTTGAACAGCTTAGAAGTCAATATATCCTCAATATGATACAATGAGCAGTCTCTAACAGAGCAAAATACTCTAGAAGTCCTGGATTTACATATCAATATAAAGAAGTGAAACTCCAGCTGCTGGAGCAAGCCTAATTATCGCAAGCTTGGTAATGTAAAACACTCATTGCCCACCGAGCTGTCTTCCTTTCCATATTACTACGGAAGAAACAACATTGGCAAGCATGTATGGATGAATATAAAACAGATGTGGGGATGTAGAAGTCCGGAATTCCAAATGAAGCCCAATTATCGCAAGGTGGGTAATGAAAAAACACTCATTGCCCACCAAGCTGTCTTCCTTTTCATATCACTATGGAAGAAACAACCTTGGCGAGCATGGATGGATGAATATAAAACAGATGTGGGGATGTACCGACCTTAGCATTACCACAGATATGTACTTGGTGTACGCACCTATTAATTAAGCTATTTATATACTTTACATAAATAAGGACCAGTCAGTATTTACGTCAGTAACAACCAAAACTACTCCTTTGATTGATCACAAACAAAATAGACTGGTGTGTTAAGATGCAATCACATTATTCACAGAAAATTCTTTCTCAATAGTGTTTTCTTATCTCATTATGCTTTATTGTTCAGTTTGATTTTTTCCCCATTTTCAACAGTATTACAGTCATATCACAGCGGTCAAGTCTACCAACTCCCACTTCATTGTACAAGCAATAGTAACGTTCTTAAATTGATAAGTGTTTTATGAATCACTAGTCACTTTATTACAGTTAATGGAGACCCCTGGGAATTGGCAGTTTGGGCAAAAATTGTCTTAATCACCACTAACCATACCAACACTAGTTTTTCATGACTACACTTATTTGTTTGAAGATGAAAGTAGAAACCATGAGCTCGTGTTTTGCCTATCAAGACAAATGCCTGTTCTATGGTAGAAGCTACGTTTGGTGAAACTGGACTGATGTTTTTCAAGTGTATGTGTAAGGAGAAACTTCCGCTTTTATGGAATTGTACGTTTAAAGAAATTCTTTACTAAACGAAAACCCAGTCTCGGTGGAAAGCACAGGTTAATCTGGGACCACACATTACGAACCTGAAAAAAGCCCCGTTTTCCCAGAACGCGATTTGCAGTAACATACCTTGCTTTTCGTCAGATCCAGGTGTGCTAGTTTCCCCCGTCCACTTTATACCAGGTGATGTTGGGCTCGGGGAAGCTCCGCAAATCACAGTCGAACTCCAAGGTCTTATTTGATGAGCCACTGATGTACGTGACACGGTCCTTAGCCCTCGACCAGGCTGGTTCAGCTGAAACACCCACAAAACAAAATGACTCTTTATATTATGCATGGAGGGCAAGATCAAGTGATTGACATAACTCTGCCAAGGTGGTCACATTGAATGTAACATCTAGAACAGATTTCTTTGGCAACCATTTCAACTTATTTTTAATTTCTCGCTTGTTTAAGGTGCTGTGCAAGTACTTATACTTTTCCCATAACATGCTTTATTTCTGAAATACAATTGAACCTCGCTCTGGGAAAATGGGGGGCTTAATACTGTAACCAGTCACAAATTCTATTTAAAAGTTGTCTCCCTTGTGTGCATAGTTGTTTTTAGCCTATTTTCTTTCCTGTACATTGAATCATGTTGGGCAAGTTTTCTTTCCCGCTCTGGCAGTAGTATTTCATGGGTTGAGCTGGAAGGACATGTTTTTTGTTTCAAATGTAATTTAAGAGCCGTGCTTCTTTGAGGTTAGTATACGTCTCTTGGTTGCAATAGTGTTTTTATAAAGATTGTGTCTAATTGATTTGTGTTGTACAAGTAATTATCTAATATATTGTGCATTTATATTAATTTGTAATGTGTTTCCGCGACTTGGCAAAATGGCTGCACTTCTCAGAATTGCTCTTTCCTATCTTAGTCACTATTTCTGTATGCTTTATTAGCACATGCATTTAACTTGCAGAGCTTAACATCTTCACGGAGAATCCTGTTTGTATGATCAGTGTGTGAAGGTAAAGCAGCCATTCCATAAATGGTAAGAATATTGAAATATTGTTAAAGTCATTCATGTATTATAAAAGCGGATATTTATGTTTTATATTGATCATTATATGGTTTTCTATGCAATTTTGTCCAAAAGCCACTAGATGACCATCATATTATTATGTATGTTATTTTACTATAATTTGTGTTATTATTAATTTTAGGTTGTCTTCATATCTGGAATTCAACATTGAATATTGAATATTTAATGGCTCTAGGAGAAGTGCCCCCCCCCCCCGGAGAACCGCCCCCCCCCAAAGATTTTTCACTGGGCGGAGAACTGCCCCCTCACTGTTTTTTTATAGGGCGGAGAACTGCCCCCCCTGCTGATTAATAAGGGGCGGAGAACTGCCCCCCTGTCAGAATTGATGACCCGGAGAAGTGCCCCCTAATTAAAAAAATTTCGCGGCTATATATAAAGCGAGTATTATTATGACAATAACGCCAGTAACTTTCTTGCTATTATGTCTGGAAATTTAGTGAAATTTCAAAAGTAATGTAAAGTTGTACAAGTAATAAAAGTTATAAAACGGCAAAGAAATACCTGCCTCGGCATGGACGTCGCCATCTTGATAATCACGTGATTTTCGTCTATGTGAACAAAGAAAAACAAATCACTTTTTGCTAATAAAAAGTTTTCGCGGCTGAATTATTTGATATTTTCCCCGTAATTAAAACAAACAATTAGCATGCAATTTAATCCATCCTTATGCAAGCTGAAAACAATAATTTATTTGTTTGTTTTCGCCAATTACGGATTTGGACGGTTCAATATAATAAACCCGTATGCGGCTTTATTCAAAGCTAACAAGTTCTTAACAATGAAGGTCGGTCCGGTCTACCAATTAAAAGATTAAAATATCGCGGTGCTTATCGTTAATGGTAACAAGTTCTCTGCCTGCCTAATTAGCTGCTAATTAAAGCAACATGATCTGCTCAAAATGCAAACTGTTGTAGATTGTATGTATGAATGTATGTATGTATGAATGTATGTTTTGAACGTTTATGTAAGCATGAATATATTTTTTAATGTATGTCTGAATGTATGTATGTATGATTGTAACTGTGAATGTATGTATGCATGTAATGTGTGTATTTATGTTTGTTATTTTGTATGTCACATGAATTAACTAAACAACATAAATAATTGATTATAAATTCGACTTCACTTCACTTTTTTCTTCAAGTCAGCTAAATGATTGCCTTTGCTTTGCCTATTAATTTACTTTTTTATACGTTAAGTTACGTTTTTTTCCATGGGTCAATACTATCTTTATAATGTAAATTAATTCCGATGTAACTTTTCCTCCATAAGTACTGAGTTGCACGTCTATATTTAGTTGCGACACATGGCCAGTATTAACACGCACGCGTTTCCTGTGTGGATCTCGACTATGTTTCGCGCTCTTATTAAAACACGACTTTTACATGGCATTCATGTATAGTGAGTGGTGCAGATGCGTACCAAGGGCCTTAAAGGGGCCTTTTCACAGATTTTGGCATTTTTTAACTTATTCATTAAATTCTTTATATTGATAAATGTAAACATTGGATCGTAAAAGCTCCAGTAAAAAATCAATAATAAAATTAAAAAAAGGAAAAGAACATTGCCCGGAGCAGGTTTCGAGAGTGGTGCAGATGCGCTACCAGGGCCTTAACAGTATTATCACATGCCTCTAGACAATTTGTGTTATTCAGTTCGATAAATGGTAATATACTTGTACTGAAATTACCCGTAAGTATTGTTTTCACTACGTAACTAATAACTAATATGACACCGGGGGGGGGGCAGTTCTCCGCCCTACAGATTTGATGGGGGGGGGGGCAGATATCCGCCTAATAAATTCTGACAGGGGGGCAGTTCTTCGCCCCTACCGATTTGATGGGGGGGGACACCTTTCGCCACCTTTAAAATAAGGGGGCAGTTCTCCGGGGGGCAGTTTTCCGGGGGAGGGGCGCTTCTCCGGATACCATATTTAATATGTAGCACTATAATAAAGTATAAAACATCTTATAAAAGGTTTACATGTCTTAAATCTTCTCAACATTAACGAACCCGCACTTGTGGAACAATATAATTAGGTATAATTAATATATAAATACCACCAGTGTTACAAATGGCGCCCAACGTGTGTTTTTAACAGAATTTAAATTTTAAGACATTTTAAGTGCTACTTTGTGCTAAACTATTTTTTCAACTATTGTCTACATATTGCAAAATGTGATCGACGAGGACATCGAGTTTCGGCTTTGGGAGGAGCAGGAGCCGCTCGGGTCGGCAGACCAGATATCGTATGTACATGTACTGTACATGGGGTTGTTGTTCGTTGCTGTTCCATCTGCAGATGTTTGTACTTCACCTGGACGTTTTGGTGCAGTTTTAAGTGGCCATTGTGCTGCCGCTTTTGTTTCAAGTTTCCAGTTATACTGGTTGGACTATTTTGTGTTTTTTTCCCTCATAACCCAAATCTTCGAGACCGTCATCCTGCTCGTTAGATCTTCACGGAAGATTGGAACAATTAACATTTCAAATTTCCATTAATGTGAACATTGAACTATTGAACAATTGTGCATCTAGTGGCTGAAACAAATTGTGTACAGTATCCAGGTCAACTGAGCGTGAGTAGAATTTTTGTATGAAATGTTCACTTACATGATATCTTAATATTTGGTGATGGAATATCTCTATTTTAATATAAAACCTAGTTAATTAACTAATACTGCATTTAATTCTGTAGAAATGCTGCTATTGTCTTTAAAATAAGTTATTTTTTTTAATTCACGGTGTATTGAGAAAATAAAACTATTGGCAACCTTCCAGTGTTGTGGTCTGTTTTTTTCATGGAAATTGCTCACCTTTTGTATACAAAGTCTTAAAACTGGATCAATCTTGTTTGACAGTGATTTAATCTTGTGTTGTACTTTTCCAAGGTGTTTGATTGCTTGATATTTTTGGTGTTAAGTGACATCACATAATTTCTTACATTTCATTGGTTGACTTTATGAATGACATTCACTGACCAGTCTTTTGTAGTAGTAATTCCTTTTAGGGAATACACAGATAGTAAAACTGTGTTTTGGTTGTACAATGTACATGAATGGTAGTAGTTTTGTGTAGTGTAGAAATGATGCATAGGTTATTGTAGAATTGCTGGGTGGATTACAAGGTAAGTGAAACAGGAAAAATTAAATTGAAATATTGGTTGAATAATTAAATCAGTGACCGAAAAAAAATAAAAAAAATAATAATAAATAATAATTGTTGTGGCATAAGGCATGAATGTAGGTGTTGCTATATGCACAACAACAACAGTAGTCATCAACAACAACAATAGTAGTCATCAACAACAACAGTAGTCATCAATAACAACAACAATAGTCATCATCAACAACAACAACCGTAGTCAACAACAACAACAACAACAGTAGTCATCAACAACAACAACAATGATCATCAACAACAACAACAATAGTAATCAACAACAACAACAACAATAGTCGTTAACAATAATAAACAACAGTAACAACAATACGTGAAATATTAAACAATTATTCGCAATTTGTTTTTTTATTATTGCATTTAAGGTGGTTTATTTATAATCTGAATTTGAAAAATATTTGATATAATTTGTACTTTGATGTTTATTGTGACATTCATTACCATTGATTGGAATTGAACTTGCATGTGGAAGGGAAATAGTTATTTTGCATTTGAGTTGAAGTGTGATGTTTGTATTTGAATCATTTAAGTGGGTACAAACTGGAATAAGGGAATTGGAGTGGAAATAATTTCAAGTTGAATACTGTGTTCAATTATTTTATATTGTGATGTGTTATTGACATTACACACATTCAACAGAAATAAATTACACATTGTATTATGCAAACAACTTGTGTGTGTACAGTGAAATAAAGTGTCGTGAAGTAGCACATTTGGACATTGTTGTGTGGTAATAAATATGTGCCTGTGTATGAACAATATAGTGTGAAATTGACAATTGTTTTGCGCGAACATTCAAAGCGAATCGTGTTCTTGAAAAGTGTTGAATCGTGAAGTTGTGTTTTATTGTGAACAGCTCAAATCACACTGTCGTAATGTGTTTTGAGATTGATTTTATTTTAAATTTGTAGTACATTTATAACTGGATTTCAACCTCAAGTGACAATTGTATGGTGTTTATTGAGTATATGTTATACCAATAATCAATAAATGTTATGTGAACATTTATTTAGTTGATGATGTGTAATATGTATGAGTTTGCTGTATGTGGTGACTTGAGGAGGTAATGAAGTGATATTCAATTTTTTATTGAAGTCTAGTAATAGTAGAAACATGTCTAGATAGGATTTGAAGTCAAATGAAGCATCTGGTGGTACTGAAGTTACCGCTGCTCAATTAAAATTATTGAAAGCTTTTGAAGAGCTTCATACTGATACAGAGTTTGAGACAGCTGCCGACTTAGCTACTTTTATGCACAATTTTAGTGTAGTAAAGCCAAAAACAAAGTCTAATGTGATTATAAAACAAGACCCTGTACATACTGATAACGAAAGTAATGTTCATGGTGGACAGATTGTATCCTTTAATTTCCCTAAAATACAAAATTTTAGTGGAGAACAAATAAGGCAGAAGTTTCTTGGCCATGTTTTAAATTTGAAGTTGATTCTCTATTGGCTGAAGGATTGTTCAGTCAAGAACAAATATTACATGGTATACGAAAGGCTGCCAAAGGAAACGCTGCAGAAAGTCTTAGGAGGCTAGGTGTTGGAGTGAATCTTCAACAAGTGTTGATTAAATTAGAAAGTGTATATGGTGACATTGAAAGTAAGGAAGTTATTCTAAGAAGTTTGTACAATTGTACACAAAAACCCAATGAATCGGTGTCATCTTTTGCATCGGGAGTTGAAGATCTTTTTGATAAAGCTGTGGGTGTAGGTGGTGTTAAAAAGAATGATTTTGAAATTTTGAAAGGTGTTTTATACCAAGGTTTGAGAAGAGTTGAAACACATGGCAGCATACAAACATGATACTGTGAACAATTATGATACCTTTAAAATTGAGCTGCGAAAATTAGAATTGGATTTGATTGGTGAAAAGAATAGAGAAACAAAACCTTGTAAACCAGTAGTAACACCTGAAACTTCTGAGATAAATGAAATCAAAAACCTTTAAAAAAAATAAATGAACGCATAGATAAAATTGAAAATGAAAAATCAGGTAAGTATGAGCATGTTCAGTACAGACCCTATACCAGTAGAGGTAAAAGGCGAGGACAGTTTTATCCCAATAGATGGGAAAGACGTGGTTTCCGAAGTCAGATAGGCAGAAAATTTCGACCCTCTAGGCCAACATCCAGTTTTACGTTTGCAAGATCCTGTCATAAATGTGGACAGACTGGACATTTTCAAGCTCAATGCCCAAACTAGACTATGCTCCAGTTAGGGGATCGAACCTGAGCACGAAATCTATGAAAGATCCCACATTAGTAGGGGAGGTCAGCGAGGTAAGTATAGTGTTAAGTAACATCAATACCAGAGCATTGTTAGACACTGGATCTTGTGTAAGTATCATTTCAGAAAGTTTTTACAACAATAATTTTAAAAACATCAGCTTGGAGCCATTGAATGATTTACTTAACATTGAATGTGCTGATTGTAATCAGTTGCCATATCTTGGTTTTGTTGAACTTGAAGTACACATTTGTGAAGGACTTGAGAGTTCGAAACCGAGTTATTGTTTATTTTTAGTGTCACCCGACACAAAATATTCTTCAAAAGTACCAGTTATTCTGGGAACCAATATTTTGAACAGACTGTTGGAAGAATGTCATGATACATTTGGTGAACAGTTTTTACAGAAAGCTAAGTTACATACACCATGGTATTTGAGCTTTAGAGCTATTTCACTGAGAGAAAAGTCTTTGAAAAGAAACAATGGACAGAGTTGCAATTGTAAGAAGTTTGAACAGAGAGACTATTTTGTTGAAGCCAAATGAAGTAAGACATTTTAAATGTTATACAGATAAACACATTGCTTATCCATCTTCAAGTGTTATAACTGTAGCTTGTACTGATGTACACATTCCAGATTTCATTGATGTTACACCTTCTGTGAATGTGTTTGAATCTGGTAAATACAATGAAATATTTGTCACATTGTCAAATTTGACAACAATACACAGTTGCTATTCAATCTAAAGCAATTTTAGGGGAGTTACAACCTGTAACCATAGCAACGGAAATTATAAATATGAAAGAAAGTGATTTAGATTAAAAAAGATCAGAAATTGTTCACAATATTGTGATCGAAAATAATGATCTACTTACTGCTGAACAAATTGTTGAAATAAAAACTTTGTTGTTAAAACATAAAACATAAAAGTGATACAGATATCGGTCAGTGTTCAGAAACTACACACCGAATTGACTTGACGAATGACACATCTTTTAAATTGCGTCATAGGCGTATACCGCCTGGCATGGTTGACGAAGTGCGTGAGCACTTAGAACAATTACACTCATGTGGTGTAATTAGACCATCAAAGTCACCATTTGCTTCACCAATTGTTTTGGTTAGGAAACGCAATGGGAAATTAAGAATGTGTGTCGATTACAGAACTTTGAATGAAAGAATAATAAAAGACTCCTATGCTTTGCCAAGACTTGAAGAAATATTTGATTGTTTAACTGGTGCTCAATACTTTACTACTTTGGACATGAAGTCAGGATATCACCAAATTGAAATAGAAGAATCACATAAACAAAGAACAGCATTTACTTTAGGACCATTTGGACTTCGGGAGTTTAATAAAATGGCTTTTGGTTTGACGAATTCGCCCGCCACATACCAGAGAGCAATGACTGAATGTCTTGGTGATTTAAACATGAAAATTTGTGTCGTTTTTATTGACGATATTATTATTTATAGCAAAACTTACAAAGAACATTTGGATAATATAGAAGAAGTATTTGAACGTTTAAAATCTTGGAATTTGAAGCTTGCACCTGAAAAGTGTAATTTTTTTAGAAAGAATGTATCTTTTCTGGGTCATATTTTTTAGAAAGAATGTATCTTTTCTGGGTCAGTGATGGAGTAAAAACTGACCCTGAAAAAATTGATAAAGTTAGTAAGTGGCAAACACCTACAAATCCAGATGAACTTCGAAGTTTCCTTGCTTTTGCAGGATATTATCGTCGTTTTGTTAAAGATTTCAGCACCATTACACGTTGTTTGGCGGATTTACTTCCACCCACTAATGAAAAAAGGGAAATTGAACTGCTAAATTAGATGCTACTGGCCAATGTTGGGTATCAGCATTAAGTTCTTTTTCTTTTGACATTCAATACCGTAGAGGTATAAATAACAAAGATGCGGATGCTATGAGCCGTTATCCATATTCTCAACTGGATTCAGGTAAGTATTCAATGGACACTGATGTAGTGAATGCAATATGTGGTTGTATTTCACCACCTTTTGTAGAACTACTGCCATCAATGAATGTCAATATTGTTGAAATTACTGAAAATCCTGGAAAGTCAATGGCTCAAATTGAACTAAGAGAAATTAGAAAACAACAAAGAATGGATCCTTTGATTGACAAATGGAGAATAGCCACCATCGATAAAATAATTCCACAATGTTTTTCCAGAGAAGACCAAATAATGAAAAAACAATTTAGTAATTTTGTCATTAAAAGAGGAATCTTATTTAGAAAGATTAGGGAAAACGATGAAACTGTTGAACAATTAGTTTTACCTATAGTTTATAGGCAACAATTTCTTTGTGGTCTACACAAGGATGTTGGTCATCCCGGAAAAGACAGAACAGCACGTTTGCTGCGAGAGCGTTTTTACTGGCCATTTATGTTAACTGATGTTGAAAACTTGATTTTTAATTGTGACATATGTTTGAGAAGAAAAACCTCAACGAACATCAGAGCTCCATTGATAAATGTTAATACCACCTATTCCTTTGGAGTTAGTTTGCTTTCATTTTCTGAGTGTTGAACCTTGTAAGGGTGGATATTCAAATATTTTGGTTATTACTGATCATTTTACTAAGTTTGCCATGGCTATAACAACAAAAAACCAAACTGCAAAAACTACTGCAGAAATATTCTATAATAATTTCATTGTGCACTATGGTATACCTACAAGGTTACATAGTGACCAAGGTGCCAACTTTGAATCTGAAATCATCAAAGAATTGTGTACAATTGGAAACATAAAAAAATCACATACTTCTGTTTATCATCCACAAGGAAACTCTGGTCCAGAGCGATTCAACCGTACACTTTTAGACATGCTTGGAACATTGGAAAATTCAGAAAAACAAAATTGGAAGAAATATGTAAACTCTTCAGTTATAATTGCATACCTCATGAGTCCACTAACTTGTCTCCCTTTGAAGTGATTTTTGGTCGTAAACCAAAATTGTGTATTGATGCTGTTTTTGAGAAAGCAAACCCTGATTCAAATAAAAAAAAACATTTCAGAATATATTGCGGATTTGCAATGTAGAAAGCAGAAAACCTAGGTATATTGTTGAAAAACACATTGATAAAGAAAAAATTTAAACAAAAGTCAGTGTATGACAGGAAAGCTAAAGCAGCTAAACTTGAAGTAGGAGACAGAGTTTTGGTCAAGATACTTGCTTTCAAAGGAAAACATAAGATATCAGACAAATTTGAAGAAAAACTGTATACTGTAATTGAACAAATTAATGATAATGTGCCAGTTTATAAAGTTCAGGGCTTAGAAACAAAAAGTATAAAAACTCTTCATCGAAATCATTTGCATTTGGTTGCAAATCAAGATGAAGAAATCATTAGGATAAATGATTCTGCAGGACAGAAAAAACCGGTACAGGACGAGTATAAAGAAAATGTTTCTGTAAAAGAGAAACTTGATGGGGAAGAAAGTGACGTCACTGAGTCAGAAGATGAACTAGTGCAAATTGTAATTTTGGGACGCCCAAACGAAAACCGTTGTTACGGATGATCAAGTTGTAGTATCAGATAATGGACATACTGAATGTCCAAATACTGTCATTCAAGCTGACAGTACATTTGTAAATGTTGAACATGTAGGAGTTGAAAGTGAAGACCAAGATGGTGTAAATGTAGAAAAAAGCCCTGTTCTTACTGAAAATGTTGACAAGAAATTAGAACCAAGTTCTGAAGAAAGGGAGAGTGTGCAAGTGAATGATGTAAGCGAGTCAGCGAATTAGGTCAGAGAGCGTGTTGAAGATCAAGATGGAAGAAAGATACCAAAACCTGCACCAAGAAGGTCAGACAGAGTAAGAAATGTCCCAGATAGGTATAAAGATTTTAAAATGTATGCATGTGTAAATATGCGAGAAAATTCATGGTTCACTATTCTCGAAGAGTTTATGAACAGTGAATGGATTGAAACAATGAGCCCAGATATGGTAAAACGAATTATAAATAGTATTATGCAATATATTTGCAAATTCACTGTGTAATAATGATATTGTATGTGAAATTTAGTTGTTGCTTTTCATGTGTGTATTATATTGTTTGTTTTTTCTAACAATCGGTATGCATTGTGTTGCATCAAATAGCCAGATATTTGATACACAATTTTATTTTATATTCTATGTTGTGTGTTTTATTTTGTTCTAAATATGTGTTAATCTATGTGAGGACACATATTATAAACAGAGGAGAGCTAAATGTGCTGGCTACATGGTAAGTATTAGTAGTCTGTATCTGTAGTCTGTACAGATCTAGTTGTAAGTATGAGTTGTATATTTGTACTTGTATAGTTAGTTACTGTACAATTGTAGTGGTAATGTATTGTAAGTTGGTGTAATGCTTACTTATTTGTATTGGTATAGTACTGTATCATAGTAAGTTTGTATTTTCTTATGTAAGACAGACTGTGTTATGTGACAGGTACAATTCTTGTGACATTTGAAAAATATTATGGACATACACATGTTATGATGAGGACATCATTTCTGAGCTGGGGGAAATGTGTAACCAGTCACAAATTCTATTTAAAAGTTGTCTCCCTTGTGTGCATAGTAGTTTTTAGCCTATTTTCTTTCCTGTACATTGAATCTGTTGGGCAAGTTTTCTTTCCCGCTCTGGCAGTAGTATTTCATGGGTTGAGCTGGAAGGACATGTTTTTTGTTTCAAATGTAATTTAAGAGCCGTGCTTCTTGGAGGTTGGTATAAGCCTCTTGGTTGCAATAGTGTTTTTATAAAGATTGTGGCTAATTGATTTGTGTTGTACAAGTAATTATCTAATATATTGTGCATTTATATTTATTTGTAATGTGTTTCCGCGACTTGGCAAAATGGCAGCACTTCTCAGAATTGCTCTTTCCTTTCTTAGTCACTCTTTCTGTATGCTTTATTAGCACATGCATTTAACTTGCAGAGCTTAACATCTTCACGGAGAATCCT